>NC_090788.1:19342500-19400000 GCF_040054535.1 Antennarius striatus | reverse complement strand
GGCTCGAAATGATCTATAGATAAAATGATATCTAGCAAAAATAATCTACATGTGCAATGATCAATAACTAAAATGATCCCCCCTGGTGTGTGAATGTGTGTGAATGTTCTGGTGGTGGATTGGCTGCAACATTTCCGCTAAAATGATCTATAGACCAAATTATCTATAGCTTTAATAGTCAATAGGTAAAATAAGCTGAAACAATGTGATAAAATAACCATCACAAAAATGATAAAACAACCTATTTCTAAAATTATCTTATTTTTTTTGGCTGTGATGGCGTTTTATTTTAGACCCCATGACCCTGAGCCTTCACGTCTGGTCTATAGCAGCTTAACTACAGACTGGCCTGTGTTGGTCCTGACTGTAGGCTTTATCAAACTTTATCCTACTCTTAACACCGAGTCTGTCAAACGGACTTGAACTGGGACGTTGTCCCAGAGACGAGGGTCTGACGGCTGAAGGCTCTACCTTTCCGATATCTTGGGATCTACCAGTAGGCCTGCATTTAAGTGCAGCATTCTAGTGATGAGCCACTATAATTCTCTATGAACATCAAGGTGGACATTTAGTGCTCTCTAGGTGAGCAGCAGAACCTTAAACTCTATTCTGGGTTTCACTGGAAGCAGCGAAGCTGAAACAACAGTTTGAAGCAGCTTTCTGTCCGTACTCTGTTTCCACCTGAAAGGCCAGGAGATGGAGACCGATAAGAACTAAATTAAACATGTGCATGCGTGTGAGAGTCTGTAACGCTGCACAAAACAACCCTGGAGCTATTCCTGTAATCTCTCTCAATTTTCCTCCCTCTCACTCACTCTTTTCTCTTTTCCTTCTCAGTCGCTCTTTCTCCCCTCTAGGAGTCACTTCAAAGAGCCAAGTGTTATCAGCGCAGTGTGTGTGTGTGTGTGTGTGTGTGTGTTGGACATACCACATCTTATCTCTGTGTGTAGCAGACCTCCTCCTGGTTTGTCTCTCATGCTGCTGGCTGGGATTTATCAATAAAGGAAACAAGTGAGGAACAAAAGTCGCCCAAACGGTTCAAACCTCCGGATTTAGAAACAAAATAGTTGTACCTATGTTTTTCCTCTGAGAGACCAATGAAGGTTTTTCTGGTGGTTTCTTGTGCAGATATTCATCATTACTCCAGAATCAAGAAGCAAATCTGAAACAAGGGTTTTATAAAAACTAGTTTACGCATCTGAAACAATAACTCACAGGTATCTACACGACACCCAGGACTGCATAACAGACCAGAATTCAATGCTGCAAAACACATTAATTTAAGCGAAGCTGCCGTCTCCAGGTTCAGCTGTGACTCCTGTCACAGTTACCTCAGAGAAGCTCTTCTCTCATTGAGATTTTAACTGTCTGGAGGGAACTAATCAGAGTTTGGAGAAGAAGAGTTGAGGGAACTATTCAGACTTGGTTCTTTCTGGTGGGATGCAAGATTACAGTCCTCATGCCAATCATCATGTTAGGACAACATAAAGTGGAGTCTGACTCATTTTGAAGGTCACCTGAGTGAAATTTAGATTGAGGGTCTTACTTCTTACCCAATTCAAACAAGGTTTAATGAGCTAAACTTGATATTTCTCCGTGGCTCCTCTTATCATTTTGATGCTTGAGGATAAAATGCATAAAAAAAACCCCTAAATGTTTTATCCTTAAATATAATTTATTATGCAGTTTCAATATGAAAACAGATGTTCTGCATCCTGAATTGAAAAGAACACCAAGGTGTCTGCATGTCTAGGATTTCCTCTTTAAATGAAATCGAATGAAATGAAATGAAATGTTATTTATATAGCACCAAATCATACAAGAAATTACCTCATGTCACTTTACATAAAGAGCTGGTGTAATCCATTCTCTCAAGCCTATTTAGAGAAATCCAACAGAATTCTCCAGGAGCAAACAGTGGTGAGAAAAAACTTCCTTTTAACAGGCAGAAACCTGGAGTAGACCCCGTCTCCTGGAGGATGGCTGTCTGCCTTGACCAGTCAGGGTTAGAGACAGAAGGTGGTGTGAGAAAGAAGGAGTTAACTCAAGTGAACAACCCTGCTGTGATAATGAGCCTGTGAAATAAATTAATTTTAGTAGCACAAATACGACTTAGAAGCAAAGAGGCTGCTTCCATGCCCCCACGTCCCTGATAAGGCTGCCCCCAGAAGGGCGTCCTGGCTGGCGATCTGAGATCGACGCTCCTCCCGACGGCGGCCTGAGGGGGAACATCACAGGATGACTGCCCCTTTCTTATCAAAGCAGCTGCAGACCATCTCTGACCACAGGCAGGCAGATAACAGCCTGCTGCCGGGACCACCACAGCACCCCAAACACAACACGCAGATATCAGCTGTAAACATCACCAAAAGTGTAAAGGCAGGCAGCAAGTGGGAAAAGATAAAAAGATTCAAAGCCTTTTAATCGTACGTGAAAATAATATATTGACCTGATGACACCAACAAACTAACTAAACTTCAGAAACAGTCTGAAAGACATTAAAACGTTGAGAACTTACGACTCCTTGCATGGTATAGAAAACCTGGAGCGACACGGTGAAGGGGCACTGTGGCCTCACAGCAAGAAGGTTCTGGGTTTGATTCCCGTCTGTATGGAATTTTTATCTGGGGTGTATCCCACCTTTTGGCCATAGCCTGCTGTGATAGTCTCAAGTAGATCAATAACCCACAATATAGATAAGATAGAAGATAAGTGGCTCAAAATACAAGAAAATTGATGGATGACATCACATTAACCAATAATAATACTGTAAGAAACACGGAAGTGATCTTTAACCTCTGACTCCTTCGACTCTCCAGCAGAAGAATGGAAACAGTTGATAGAGATGTGAACTCCTCTGAGTCCCATAAAAAAATTGCATCATGTAAAAAATATTGAAAATTGATTTGTTAATTTTTTTATACATTTTTTAAAACATTTTTAATTAATTTAATGTAATTTTTAAATTTTTATTTTTTTTATTAATTAATGAATTAAATTAATTAACCAAACAGTTTGCAAAAAATAATCCAGAATCTGCATCTGTTCCCAGAGCAACTTTACAATCATCAACTCTTCCTTAGCACAAGACCCACCTCCACTCAACATGTAACACAATCCACTGACAAGTTTTTATCTCACACACAAACAAACAAACAAACAAACAAACAAACATGAGTGATCACATGATCTCCTCCAGCTGGAGGAGGTAAAACAATTGGAAAACACTGAAGAAACCTCATCGTCTGGAGGAGAACAAGCAGGAAACAGTGATACATGTAAACAGAGAAAGAGAAAGGCTGATGTGAATCAGTGGAGCGAGACAAATATCTTCATCCTGTTGGTGGAGAGAAAGATGAGAGAGGCTGGGAATAAACAGCAAGGACAGAAACTTCTAGAAGTTAGAAACAAAACACACTCCGATTGGTCCAATCAGAGGAGGTGAATGAAGGATGGAGGATAGAGCAGCCAATCAAACTGCTGAGGTCAGTTTGCAGTGAACAGGACCTCCACCTGGCTGCGTTCACTGGAGGATGCTGGGAGTCCGACTGAATGCGGCGAGGGGCGGCCATTGAGTCATCTCAGTGTTATCTCGTAAATGTGATCTGTGCCTCCACCTGTATAGGTAGAATATGATGACTCTATTTATTACATCGGGGACGTATGGTAATTGTTAGTGTTCGTGTGTCCGTCTGTCCATTCATTAGTCCACCAAATATCTTCGCAACCGTTGCCGATAGAAAGATGAAATAAAAAGCACGTTACTCAGGCAGCAAAGGGATGAAAATGAGATGATGACCTTGACCTTGAGAAAACTAGGTCCAGATCAAATTTTAACTTTTGTACACTCAAGATAAGATAGAAAGACGATGGAGAAGGCCAGTGTGAGTAAGATCGTAGATCAGAGCTAGTGCTTTGATCTACCTATGCACTAGCTTTGATCTATGGTCAAAGCTAGTGCATAGCTTTGACCTACCCTGAAAGGTCAAAGCCAAATATCTTCATGAATGGCCTATTTTAAAAAGATTTAAAATAGGCCATTTGTTGAAGGTGAGCTTAAAGTCCAGTGCGCCTTATAGTGCGGAAAATACTGTAAACATACAAACGCTATATACGCTACCCACTGCTGCCCCCTAGCTTAAATTAGCAGCACAAATACAATGCTGCTGTGGATGCAGCTACGAGCCGTCCCCTTCCTGGATGTCCTTGTGTGTGTCTTTTTTTGTGTCTTTGTGTGTGCCTTGTGTTTCTTGTGTTAGCTCCAGCCACCGTGTTTCTTCATGTGTGGCCACAGCATCACACACATATTTGAGGTTGTCTATAGAGGATAAATAAGTAAATGCTTGTGGCCATCTTTGTACATGTGTTTTACGTGTGTGTGTCTGTAATAGACTCTATAAAGGGCATCTTATATAGTCTGTGTGTGTGTGTGTGTGTGTGTGTGTGTGTGTGTGTGTGTGTGTGTGTGTGTGTGTGTGTGTGTGTGTGTGTGTGTGTGTGTGTGTGTGTGTGTGTGTGTGTGTGTGTGTGTGTGTGTGTGTGTGTGTGTGTGTGTGTGTGTGTGTGTGTGTCAGACATACAGTAACGGTTTGAAGCCTAAACACTCTTTATAATGGATGAAGATATTGTCGTGCTTCAGATGTCACTGGTTCCCAATTCAGTCATCAAGGAGGATGTTCTGAAACATAAGGAGCAAAGAAAACTATTTTAAAAGTTACAATATTACAAAAGAAGTACTAAGAAGGACAGAAATACTTAATAAGGTACCCCTGACACTGTATTCATGCACAGAACTTACAGGTATCTACACATACTTGAGTACTGTGTCATATTAAAATGTGATTATACAGAATACTCATGTTTTGTGCCATGAACCATTTTCTCAGCTGTCCTGGTCCAAACTGGGTTTCCTATATGATCACAATAAATCCCAGAAGATTTGTTTGTGCTCACAGCTGAGATAGAGAACCTAAATGAGAATGGAGCGTCGCCTCGGATGTTTCTCCAAGTCGACTCTGATCGCCTGCTGGAGGCTGGTACAGCAGGACCGAATACCATTTCACAGGTAATTAATTGGCATAATGACTGCCGTCCTGTGGGGTGAAGAACATGAATTAGTCTCGTGAATGCACGAATATTGTGATCCTCACACAGAGCTGTTTTAGCAGCAAAAAGCTGTTCAGTAAATCTGACTAAAACCAGATTAGTTCCCCAAAAAAGTTGAGAAATGTAGAAATCATTGTGTTTCCAAACTCACAAACTCCCCCTATTTCAACAATAATAAGAAAATAAAATATCCCCACTTTCACAAGAACACACACCCAAACACACACGCCTGTTTGTAAGAGTTTTCTTTGGATGGATCTGCGTCACGGCACTACCACACGAGCCTGGGATCACTTATGTCGCCACACATCCATAAACCAACACAGGAAAGACATGTGGCACCATGAAACTACACGGTTCACCACACAGGCCAGAGCTCAGAGTGCTTCCAGACTTAACTCTGGCTGATCCTTGTCTGACTGCACTGCTTGTGGTTTGGAGTTCATGCATCTCCTATTTAGTAGAGGCATGAAGTGAAGATGTGTTTAGGTTGAATGCTGCTTCACATTCTTTCCTCGTTGCAGTAGGAACTTCAGCAGCGATCTGTCATTCATCTAATGGATGATGTGAATGAATGATCCACCTTCAGGTGGAGTAAACACACACTAAGGTACTGAAACGTCCACTAGACGTGTGACATTACACACCGTATGTTATTTAATAAAGTACAGAGAAACAATAATATGTGCAATGTACTGTATATCTAATGTATATAATATATTGCATATGCAATGTACTGGATATGTATATATATTGTGGTAGTACTGTATATATACACTATACTGTAGTAATGTATAATGTATTGCATATGTAATGTACTGCATACATAATTTGCTGTATACGTATTGGGGTAGAAATGTAAGTATAATGTACTGTTTGCATAATGTTCCCTTTATGTACTGTACTGTAAATGTGATGTACAGTAATCCTTGGCATGTTCGCGCTTCAAGATGCACGGCTTCACTGCATCGCAGATTTTTTTAAAGTAGTCATGTGATACCGTACACGCATGCTATTGGCTGACAGCATCCGTGTGTGGACTTCCGTGTATTAAAGAAACATTTTTATTATTACATTTATATTACAGCAGTACTTTATATATAATGTAACGTACTGTATACAGCATATAGTGTACTGTATATGTATTACAGTAGTACAGAAATAATATACAGTGCATACAGTATAGTGTATGTGTAATGCACTGTCACGTATGACAGAAGCACAACTTATGCAATATGCCACATACATCACAAACTCTATGTTAAGTACTGTACATGTATTGCAGAAGTACAGTATTGTGCATGTCATGTATTATATATGTAATATGTTGAATATATAATGTTTTGTACCGTATATGTCTTGCAGTAGTACTGCATATATATAATGAATTGCAATAGTAATGTATAAGTATGAAGTCATGAGGCTATCTCTTAACCTCTGTAGCCGACTCAGTGCTCTAGGCTAGCGTCGACATTAGCCACAACTAGCCTGAGCTCTTGACTCAGAGTGTGAGTTGGAGTTAAACTATTTCGTGTGCATCTTCTCCAGACACACCCGTGTTCTCTCCACCCAACAGAATATATTTTGTTTAGGCAGAAACAAACAGATCTCGTTTCAGTGCTGGTGCAGTTTGACTTTGAGGACTCTTGTACAAATGCAAATAAGCTTTAACCAGATTTTGTGGTTCTCCATAGTCGTCCTGCACTGGCAGAAGACACACCGACAGTATGTTATAGACGTCAACCTTCCAGGATCTGTTTTCTCTGAGGTGATTTTGGTTCAGGCAACCGCTGTGTGACAGATATGACAGGTGTTACCTCAGGGAGGAGGTCAGGTGAGGAGAATTCGGGCGGGTCGGGGAGGTTGAGGTGAGGTCAGATAAGCAAAGGTCACCCGAGGAAACCTTTGCTCTAGGTTCAACATTTCCAGCATACCCAAAAGACAGATCACGCAAGCACAACAAGCAAACACATTAGCTGAGCTCCCTGAAATGTCAGAATTATGTAAAGTTTAGACAGTTAGCTTACAGTTTTGTTGTTATCTAACACTGTCTAATCATAAAAGTTACTTCACATGTGGCAAGTTCCTCATTACATCGACAGACATTCGCTTGTTCTACTTTTATAGTTTAAGGTTTTTGTGCTTTTATTTATTTGACGACTTTTTAGTTTGAATAATTTGAATTGTTTTTACTATTTTCCTTTATTAATAATTTTCAATGACCAAACAACCTGATAACTAGCTGGTGACAGCCTGTTGTTGGACATTATCTGTATGTTCATTTTGTAAAATTGAACGTATCTGTCATTTGTTTTCTAGAAATGTTCTACTTTTATGCTAAATAAATAATAATAGTGTTAGTGACTCAAGACATAAATATACACAATAAGAAACAAATGAGATAAGATACAATAAGATGGACCTTTATTAGTCTCACAGTGGGGAAATTTGACGAGACCATCTCAATGTCTATTCCCTGGATGTTCACCGGCGTCACCAGGTAGAGCGCTCACCTGTGGAAATCCACCACCAGTTCCTTTGTTTTCCTCGTATTGATCCGGAGTTGGGTCCACTGGCACCAGTCCACAAAGTCTCTGTCGTCCCCATCAGTGATGAGGCTGATGATCGCAGAGTCGTCAGAGAACTTCTGCAGGTGACAAGAGGGGGAGGTGTAGGAGAAGTCTGCAGTGTAGATGGTGAATAGGAACAGAATGTACGAAATGTACCTCCTGAGAAAAGGGGTCATGTTAGTGGGATGGATGCCAGTGTTTGGATCGGTTCCACTGTTTATAGAGGTGACAATGACTCTGATGAAGCTCTGCTGTTGGATTAACTCTTTACCTGTCAACCCCTGAAGCTGGAACACAGTATTAATAGTAATAGCAACAATAGTAGTAGTAGTTGTTGTTATTGTAGTGGTAGTTGTAGTAATAGTCGTAGTAATAATAGTTGTAGTAATAGTAGTATAGTAGTAGTAGTAGTAATATTAATAGTAGTAAAATTAATAGTATTAGTAATAGTCATAGTAATGTTAATAGTAGTTGTAATAGTAGTAGTAGTAGTAACAATAGTAGTAATGGTAGTAGTAGTAGCAGTAGCAGCAGTATTAATAGTACCAGTAGTAACAATGGCAGTAATGGTAGTAGTAATAGTAGTAGTAGTAGTAGTAGTAGTAGTAGTAGTAGTAACAATAGTAGTAATGGTAGTAGTAGCAGTAGTAGTAGTACATGTTTGCTTGTATGTTACGTTTACAGTATTTATAAATGAAGTCCATACGCAGCTCCGTCTGAACAAAAGCATAGAAAAAATTTTGAGTTGAGATTTGTAATCCTACATTTTTATAGTAAGGCAAGGCGAGCAGAAAACAAGTGAGTGGCTGTACTTGACTGCAGATTGTAGTTTGCTGTCACTTCTTCTACGGCAGAGGAAGAAGAGTCCTCTGCCGAATCCCTGGGATCACCAGCGCCTCCTTCCATGACGCAGGAGAACTGCGTGCCTCACTTTGTGCCTTTTTCCCAGTCATCTCAAGAAAGAAGTAACACACATAACAGCTGTTGACAAAAAACACTACATTATATACTGTACGTTTTGTGGACCAAAAAGTTTGGTTTAACTTTATGGAAGTTAATCCATCGACACCCAGTTTTAATTCATCATTGTTCTCCGTCCCCCTACCCTATTCAACCCCCGACCCATTTGACAGACTGGTTGCACTGCTAGCTAGACTCTCGCTATAAACTGGCGACAAAATAGCAGTTCCTAATTGTTGAGTTTAGCACTTGGTGATTACAGGGGCTCATAAAATTTCCCCCTGGCACCCCTCCCCGACAGAGGAACCCACCTCGTCTCTCCCTCCACACTTCCACGGCCACACAGGGTGCCACAGCCAATCAGCAGGTCTCTTTTTCTAACTGTTTTTTTTATATTTTATGGCCCAAAGAAGGCGGAGACGTCTCAACTCATTTAGCTAACGGAGAGTGCCTCCGATTAATGAGCCGTTTATGAGCAAAGTGGTGTGATGACACACACGTCCAATCACTGTCAGCCATGGCAACAAAAGTTAGACTGCTAATAATTCAGAAATAGAAGGAGAACACCCCGCGCCTATGGGTTCTACCAGTTTGATGTACCGGAGGACTTTAATAATGAAAGATAAACTAGAACCAATGAAAGTACAGAGTAAGAGCTGCTCCTTCTCTCTAGAGCAGCAGATAGATCTGCTACGAAAGTCAGGAATGCCACAAGTAAGGGTGTGTTTCAGCAATCAGCATATTTTTAGACATTCATTTGCAATGAATTTGTGTTTCAAATTATTTTTGCAAACTGTCAACTAGTTAGAAAGAATATAACTTACAAGTTGCAGCTGCCAAATAAACCTAATGGACATTATAGACTGTGGACAACAGAGGCAGCAGTCTGGCTGAATAGACCCGAGGCAGACAGTCTCTTTGTGAGTTGTTGGTCTCTGTCCGGCTGTGTGTGACGACAGGACCATTGTTGTGTGCGTCCATTCGCTGCTTGACTGTGAACTTCAACATGCAAGCGTGTGCGTCTGTATATCTGTCAGAGGATCTCCTCTGTAATTTCATTCCAACTTTTACACAAAAGACTTTCTGAGATTCTCAGGAGATCCCAACAACAGGCTACACAGATGGAAAAGTTTTTTGGTAATTTGACTTTAGAAAAACAGAACATCACAACTGTAGTTTAAATGAGAAGCTGGCAACACGTTATGTAGCCCAGCTTTCCCTCTAATTTTGGCGGTGGGTGAATGTTTTCTTTTTCTTTTGGTTCCATTTCTAGCCTGGTTTGATTTTTTCCAGTTGCGCTCTTGTCCAGGTTGGAGCACAAAGAGCCATTTTATGGATATGAGAGCTCCTGCTTGTATTATTGTTCTGATAAAATCAGAAGGCCGTGCAGCAGTGGCGGGTTTAGGCCTAATGGATCTGGAGGAAAACACTTGTGTAGTGGTTGTATAGCGTCTTTGTCAGTGGGGTCCTTCAGTCCAGGCTGAAGATGTCTTTTCATTAGTTTGGGGGTGCTGGGCCTTATTGTTGTGCTAATCAGGCACAGATGTGGACACCCCGACTCCAGAAAATCATCCAAGCAGTCTTGACAGCAGACGCCTCTCAGGAGGGTTTGGGGGGTTTTGGAAATCTGGTGGGACCATTATAATTGTTTTTGACAGGGATCCAATCCAGATATGTGCATGCGTGAAAACGAACCAAGCTTGAGATGTCAGCCTGTGGAACTGAGATATTTCTGATGGCCGTGAGGAGGGAAGAGACAGGTTTGTCTTGTCAGGGATGGGGAAGAGATGACGGTGGTTTGGGGTCTAGAAAGATGGGAGAATAGTGGGAGACAAAGATTTGGGCATGAAGGTTTAGGGAGGTGTCATTTTATTGGGTTCTTCTTTCCGATGGGGGGGGGGGGGGTCACATGTCTATATGATGCTTGTTTCTCATTGGCTGATGGGAGTCTGTTGAAGTTGTGTGACATGATGGCGCAGATGTCATCACAGATGTTGGCTTCGCGTTCAGACAGCTACTGCTGGACTACTGGAGGAGGAGTGAAGTCTTTAACGTCTCACTATCAAATTATATCCTTCTCAGTGTATGATCTGCGAGTTGTGGGTAATTACAGGTAGAACTATAAGGTACAGTGTAATGAAAAGTCATGAGAGTAAACATGTCTAAAATAGTTACATTCCTTAACTTAAGTAAAATATAATTGTCCAGTAAATGTGATGGAGTAAATTTAGTTCCCACCCCGACAGGATCCTAAATTTTAATGGTTCCTGCATTCAGAATGCAGCTGAAGCACATTCCTACGTTTACTGCTCAAGCGCCCGGCCAATCACCGTCCACAATAAACTAAACCATCCACTCTCATTCCAGCTTGACCAGCTTTAATTAACCCTTTGTGTGTCCGATGATAGTGAAGGGAGCCTGCTCCGTGTCAGGGAATGAATGAGTTGATGCCACAGAGACAGTAGGATTAAGAATATCTCCCCCAGAGAGGGATGGGGGAGGGAAGGAGGGGCTGACTGTTGGGATTAACACCTCGGTTTGGTTTTCCCACATGGCCTCTCAATCCCTCTGGAATGCTGCATCACTGTCCCTTCAGACTAATGTCTTTCTGACAATCACATCTCATTAGAATATGAGTCCTGAATGGGTCACGGGTTTGTTTCGGTTCCTATGTGAATGAGCTACAGCCTCTTGCATTAACAGAATCGTGTTAATTATTAATCTGCACGGGTTTGGGTGATAATCCAACAGAATTCTTTACAAATGTGTGTATAGAGATGTGCAACATAGCTACACAATGTGTTGAATTATGTCATATGCGTATCAATAATGTGCAAAATATCTATAGAGATCTGTCAAGTTTTAGAAGAGTCTTTAAATAAATATAATGATGATTTTGTTGTTTCCTATCATGTTTGCTATTCCTAAGGTAGTCAGAGGTGCCGTGATGTCCAGGGCCACACAGGGTAATGTTGCATCAAACTCTCCTACCTCATCAACTTCATACACAAGTTCATTTTGTTTACAGTAAACACACATACCACAATGTCTTAGATTTATTGTTTAAAATTTTCATAGACTTTCTTTGTTTGTATGGAGTGCACACATATTTATACTGATGGGGTATTGTTCTTTACACAAAGACTTTCTTTGTCTTTGAATTGTGGTCGGTGGGTGGTTGCTTCAGCAAAGATGTGTGGCTGAGAGCTGAGAAGTCTTATGTACTGAAGAAGTAGGAAAAATGTACTTTATTAATCCACTTGAGGACATTATATTTCCACTCATGGTGTCTGTATATTTTTACCACGCATATATATTTTATTTTACATGTGTGCACAGGCCCCTGAAACAAACACACACGCACACAAGAGATCTGTAGGCATGCAGTATATATAGTTAGAGGTAGAGCGGTGGGCAGTTCCTTCTTGGTGTGCCCCAATGAGTAACTTTTGACCCATTTTGCCTGGTTCTTGTGTATTTGTCTGATACTGTTCGTGACATGTTTGATGGTAAATAAAAACCTACTTTTCAACTTTAAACTGTCTCCTCATTGCCTACCTGCTCATCTTGACGGATGCACTGGCCGACCAGAACAAGTCGATATGGAGAGTTCCAGCCGTCCTGTTGCCCAGGTGACCGAATGGAGATGTAGAATGAATGGAAACCAGGGCTGATGGTCACATAGACAAGAAAACTAAAGTTCTCTTTGCCTTTCATCAAGATGTGTATCAGCCAACACACAATCTCTGCCCATGTAAATCACAATGTGAGCTTAGAGACCCCTGCCTGATGACACATTTACAGGTAGCTCTATCCATTTGCAGATCATCTGCATATGTTTAGAAGTCAGTCCCTTGATAAATCTGTTTTGGAGGTTATTTCAGTTACACAACTCTCCACACACACTTGCAAATGGTCTGAAGACAGAACCCGAGCAATGTGTATTTGCCATGAAGCAAATGTCATTGATGTCTTCCGTGAAAAGTTGTTGACTCAATAAAAAGTCTTCTATAACTCCGGTCAACATGTATCCAGTTTTCTATCAGCATCATTTGAACATGCTTGAATTTAAGTCAAATATTAAGAGTGATTAAAAGAAAAAACTGGATTAATCCATTTGTAAAAGGTCTGTTTTTATATTGGCATTACTGGCAGTGATCTTTAATGTGATCGATCAGTTGATATTGAGATGTTGCCCCCAGTGTCACTGGGACATCACTAAGCAGTGGGCAAATGAACGACCACAGGCACTAGAAGTATGAGCTTAAGGTTTAAAACCCTCATCGTCGAACATCCCATTGTCTGCTAAATCCAACCTACCTTTAAAAGAAGCCTTTTCTAAGCCCTGCAACAATGTGGCCCATAAGACCCCCTCCCATAAGAAAGAAGGCTCCCCTCTCTTTTTTACCCAAAGCTCTTTCACTCCCGATGAATGCCTGATCCTCTGGTGTGAGAAGCTCTTAATCAGGGGCCAAACAGTGAGCCCCCAGATCCCCACTTTTTGACAGAAGACCTGATCTAATGTGTTGAGGATGACTAGGATGGGGGGGCAGGCAGCCTGATCCAGGGGATTACTGGGAGAGATCCACCCTGAGATGAGGTCTTGTCATAGGGAGGAAGGAGGAAGAGGAAGATGGAGGCTCGGATGGATGGAAGGATGGAGATTTTGATTTGATAATTATATATATATATATACACACACACACACACACACACACACACACACACACACACACACACACACACACACACACACACACACACACACACACACACACACACACACACACACATATATAATAGTCAGGTTATTGTCTCCTGTGAGACTTCAGTTTGTGTTCATGAGTACAGTGAAGATTTGTGGAACCCCGCCCCACCCATCCATGCTGCAAAAAGCCGTGATCTGAGTACTCGGATGTAAAGAAAAGCTCTGAGCACACATTTATTTCTCTCTTCATTCTATTTATTCTTTTGGAATGAAAGAAGCAGAACAGACCAGGCTATAAAAGTCAACAGGGTACCGGCAGAAAAAGAAAGTACTGGAGTAGTCACGCAGCGATGCCTCCACCGAGGCCTGGAGTCCCTGTAATTCACTGGAGACGCGTCCAGACTCAGACTCGTAGCCCTGTAATCACGACCTACAGGACAGACGGTCCCTGTGAGGACGTTCTATATCTGCTGGGTCCAAACGTTCAGCTGGATCCCAAAGTCTGTTATGTGGTTTTTCTGTAATCTGACCGACCGACCACCAGACCAACCGACCAACTGTCCAACCAACAGACCGACCGACTGACCGACCGAGTGATCACCAACTACACCAACTGAACAACCAACCAACCACCACACCAACTGAACAACCAAGCGACCACCACACCAACCGACTGACTGACATCAATCAATCAAATGATGAACCTACCTACCTATCTGTCTACCTACCTTCCTACCTACCTACCTAACCAACCAACCAACCAACCAACCAACTGGCTGACAAACTAAGAAACTCCAGGTAAAGCCAGTCACTGTTGTTTTCAGACATTTGAGGAGAATGTGAAGGAAGAATCAACAATAACACAGACATAAAATCTATTTAGAATCGTCAGCATTCTTCATATAAAAGAAATATCTGTTTTCATTTCAACACATTTTTAAATGTGCGGCGTGTTGTAAACATTCAAGACACACATTTGAAAATAGACTTTAAAGGATTTTGTTCTCACGGGAAAAGAAAATGGCTTGAGTGAATCACTGAATATTTTTTAATTTCTATTTTTAGGTGACCTATTTAGATCATTTTATCATCATTATTATTATTATTATTATTATTATTATTATTATTATTATTATTATTATCAACAACAGTATTATTATTATTAGATAATAATAATATTGTTGTTGTTGATGTTGTTAGGCGCTAACAAACTAAAGAAAAGTAAAGAAGATGTTCTCTTGCTCTGCGTGTTGGTGAGGTATGTGTTCATGTCTATGAGGGCACGTAGTTTATGAACATGCATGCGTCGTTAGAGCTGGTTGCCTGGCAACAGCAGGATCCAAACACAGGGAGTGCTGGACCAGGATGTCCACGCAGACCGTGTTTGGTTTACCTCCATGCTGCGCCTGAGTGAAGGCAGACTCCTGACGGCCGTGATCTGGAGGATATCCGGTAGCGTGTTCCATATGGAGGGAATTATTCATGATTACAGTTCAATAAACAGAGAGAGGCTAGAGAGTGATCTGTGATCCGACTCTTCTTCCTGGCCTCCTCTGTTTTCTCTGTTCTTCTCTTCTGTCCTTCCTCCTCTCATATCCTCTCATATTATTAGGTGCTCCTTGTGTCAGGATAGTTTCCACACCTGTTATTCTTCCGTTTTTCCCCTCAGTGCCTCCTTCAATGTGCTCGGATTAAATTGCCTAAAGTTATAAATGACAGTATTCCTCAAATTTTCTGATTAAACTCAATAATGTCATATAGTTAGTGACTAGTTAGTTAGCAGTTTAATTCGGATCCTGGTTGAGTTGCATGAATACATGCATTATTTACATTTGAACTCAGCACTTTGACCTATAGATATTTACTGTGTGGTATTAGGGTCAGATTGGGGCTACATCTTCCACCACAAAAAAAACAATGATGAAAATGTTTTAATCTTGACACACATTAATAATCCAGTGACCACATATTTTACATTTCATGAATTATTTCCTCACAAACTCAGCCTAACTAATCTGTGTCCCTTTAACACATTTTCATTGGTCAGCTTCATCTTCAGAACAACATAATGTGAAATTAGGCGTCCCTCAGGGTAGCACAGCCTCTGAGGCGGCCCGGACTCTTCATCATGTGACCTACACCACCAGCCGCCTGAAAGGCTGACTTCATCATGTGACTCAAAGACAGCTTGCCTCCAGAACCTGGATCCTTGTTAGTCTGGTAGTTGTTCCACAACAACCTGATTTCACCGATGGTGGTTTTCTTTAGGATCCAGATCGAGATAAATTTGACAACATTCAAAGAAAATTCAAAGAAAATCCCTGTTTATTTAAAGACTCCTATAATCTCCATCAAATCCAATGGATTGTGATTATAATATCACCGTGTTATATCATATTTTATCCGTATTGCACTCCTGAATTGTTGCATCACTGTATCTGGATCACACTGTGTGGATGTGACGATGCTTTGTACCGGATTCATTACCATAATGACGGATCAGGATTGGTCGATCCATTAGAATGAGTCTGCATCTGATTAGCTTTCCACAGAAGGCCCTTCAGTCTACAGCTGGAGCTGCTGGGGCTGAAAGGACTTCTATTGATCATTATTTGTTCTGTATTATAATCCCACCTCACCCAGGAGGAGGAGGACGAGGAGGATCCTCTGGTTTGACTGCTGGAGGTTATCATTGCTTGTTTCAGCCATGGCACACACCCCAGATACTTCAAAGAGTGCGCTACACACACACACACACACACACACACACACACACACACACACACACACACACACACACACACACACACACACACACACACACACACACACACACACACACACACACACACACACACCAACACGCAGGCAATCAGCCAGCCAAACAAATAATTAACAAAGTCAGTAAGATTAATTTAAACTGCAGGGTTCAAGCAGGGTTCAGCCTTCTGTTTGTGTGTGTGTGGGGGGGTGTAGGGTGGGGGTGGGGGTGGGGGTTTGTGTGTGAAGCTACCAAAGAATAGAAGGAGAAGAAATGAGGTAAAACAGTGGCTGCCATTGATATCCATCATCATGTGAACAGCTGTGTGTATGTTTGTGTGTGTGTGTGTGTGTGTGTGTGTGTGTGTGTGTGTGTGTGTGTGTGTGTGTGATGATTATATTGATGAACTACATTACTAAAGTAAATGTAAAATCAAAGCCGTATCTTCACAGAACCACCGCCGCTCCTCCTCCTGATCTTCTCCAAAGTCTCACGTGTTCCTCCTGCTGCCTCCCAGCTCTCCAGCAGGTCCTGTGAGCTTGAAAGCTTTTCTTTGACCCACTAATGGACACAACTAAATATAACCACCATCACCAGAAGTATCATTAACACACCTCATGCTAAACACACCGAGAAAAGATCCACAAAACAAGACTGCAGACCTGAACATGGAGATCACGAGGAGAAGGATGGATAGATGGATGGATAGAGTACCACTACGGTGTAGTTACTACACTGTCCACCCAACACTCATCCTCCATCAAACATCCACCCAGTAGTAGTAGTAGTATTACAAAAAGCAGAGGAATAAATACTACCGTGATCTGGTAATCTGTCCCGTACAGAAGCTGACACGACCCAGTGGAAACTGTGAATTTATAAACATTGGATGTAATCCAGAATAATCTCACGTTTATGCTCTCACCTGGAAATGTCCTGTAAGCATTTTTCACACGAAACTGCTATGTTAGATTTAATTTTCTACGGCACTTTGAACACTGATATGGGCTGATATTCAATCTGTATTTTTATAATGGTATTATTTATGTTTTCTTTATATATTCTAACCCTAACCTTCAATATTTCAGAAAAAAAAACCATTCTGATCCTTTAGGAGAAATCTGATTCTGAACCAAATATGCAGAATTTCAGGCATTGTTGCAAATTTTAAACCAATTCATTCCATTTCAGATGTTCAAGGGTTCCTGCGGTACGACCCTCCTCTTCACCCTCTCCACCCTCACCCTCTCTGGGTGTCTTTCAGCTCAGTGTTTTGGCAGCAGCCTTCCGTGCATCACAAAGCCCGTACTCCTGGCTCGTCCCATTGTGTTGCAAACATTGCAGGTAATAATTAACACAAACACACAACAATGAGAGCTTCAGCAGTGGCATGGGAGTCAATAGTCCTGAGGTCAGGCGAGGCAGAACCCCCCCCCCCGCTGACCTGGGATCCCTGAGAGTTAAAGGGTTTCATCTTTTCACCTGAAGGTCTCAGGATCCTTCTCACGCTGTTCACCTGTCCCAGGGGTGTTCTGTTCTGTATATCTGATGTGTGTAACCTGACATGATGTGTATAACCTGATATGACGTATGTAACTATACATTTGCCCCAAGTGGAGGAGTTTAGGTATCTTGGGATCTTGTTCACGATTGAGGGAAGGGCAGACAGAGACTGACAGACAGATTGGTGCAGCGGTCGCAGTCGTTGTGTAGGTCTGTTGTGGTGAAGATTTACCGATTCCCACTCTCACCTGTGGTCATGAGCTTTGGGTCACGACCGAAAGGAAATGAGATTCCTCATTGGAGTGTCTGGGCGCACCCTTAAAGATAGGGTGAGGAGCCCCATCACCAGGGAGGAGCTCAGAGACTGTTACCCTGGATTATGGCTGGATTATTCTGGTCAAACACATCCGATTCTCGTCTTTTTGACTAAAAACACTGGGTTTATCCGTACGTGAGCAGTACTTAGCAAACTGGAGAATCTCTGGAGTGACTAATAAAGATAAAAAACGCCATGCCGGTATCATTCTTGTGTGGATTGTGGTGGAGATGCCTCACTAAACACAGAGATTTAAATGTGAATGGGACCTGATGTTCCCATAATGTGTTCCTGCTGGGACGAAAACTAATGAGGGAGTGGCCACACCTCACACATTCCTGCTGACCTTTATCCCACCTCACTTTCCCTCTGCTTCCACACACACACACACACACACACACACACACACACACACACACACACACACACACACACACACACACACACACACACACACACACACACACACACACACACACACACACACACACACACACACACACACACACACACACACACATAAGCACACACACAAACACTCTTAACCTTACCTCACCCGATGATTATCATTTGCCCCTAGACTCTCTCCTACCCCCCTAGTCTGTTATCAGCTGTCAGGCACCAGCCAGCCCCGCTGTTCCCCATTAGCAGTGAGATCAGTATGCAGTGGGCGACAATGCTATCTGGACCTTGGGGCACCGGGAGGGTCGAGACAGACCCCCCCCCCCATATCTCTGATGTCATCAGATAAAGAGGTGGGATGGAGGGTCCTGCTGTGGTTAGAGGGAGGAACCAAATGGAGTTCTTTGATTCTATCACGCAGAGAATTTACCCTCACAGGTCACATGACCCAGATCCGTCAGGTGTGTGCTAAGCATGATACTGAGCTGATGTCAGGATGTCAGGTTTTTGGAAGCTCAAGCAGTGGGATGCTCCAGTTTGGGGATCGCTAATTTCCTTTTGTAGAAACGGCCCACAGCTCCAGTCAGATCACACTGCAGGTACATCGTGATCAAACCATCTCCACAAGTCAGTGTGTGGTAGTTCTCTAGTTAACTGGGTGGCGTGTCAATGGGCTGTGAAGAGCAGCCGTTATGTGAGGTGCCTGAAATCTCAGCTTTAGCTCATTAGCACAACAACAACTCGCGATAACATTAACACTGATGACCCCTCCCCAAACACAGGTATCTAATGTTAAACCTGCCAATAAAAACACAGACGCACAAGACGACACCAAAGAGTCACGACTGTAGAGATGACAGGACAGGTTGTGACGACGTAGCTATAAATAACCAATGAACTGCCCAACAAAATGTGGAAGAAGAATTGTTCTTTTAGCATCATCTTTCTGTCTGTGATGAGTGGTATCTACACTGCCCCCAGTGGTTTCCAGCAGTACTTCTCCTAGTCAGCATCCATCAGCTTTCATTAGAAAGGGTTTTTTTAAAATACATTTTCAAAGCCTTAATGCAAAATTGTACATAACAACTAACATTTTTATTTGGAAATCAAGCAACAGACGTCCACCAACCCAGCACCCCTCCTCTGACACCACATACAGGCATATAAATACATCACAGACAAACAAATCGTGAGCAAAGTAGAGATTAACCTAAAACACACACATGCGCAAACAAGACCAAAATAAATAAAATATTAATAGTAATAAAAAATGGTGGATAGATCATTGGTGACTGGTTGCATTCCAGACATGTAAAAGGAGGATAGAAGTGTAATCATGGGAGTGTTTGTAAGTCTGTAAACTTCTGTCTGACTGGTATGTATTTAAAGTGAAGCATTAATGCTCCTGACCTCAATCTGCCACCCCCGACTACAACTACATTACCACCAGCCGTTGTTTGACTTCTCCACGTACTTATTTCACCTTCTAAGCATCATCCCCCCCATTCTGTCTCCATTGTGGGACCCTGGCCCTGAAACACAGGCTCCTGACTCACCTGTTCACTCGTGTCCTTTAGATTTACCTGAACTGTAATCACACAGCTAAATCCTAACCTCATGCAAAACAAATGATTCTCACCACAGACTCTCATTTTGTCACCAAAGGGAAGGTGACACACACACACACACACACACACACACACACACACACACACACACACACACACTCAGGTATGACACACACACCGCCCAGCAGCCGACCACGCAGCTCTTATCTGCTTTATGACTTCCACTCTGCCTGCTTTATTTGTGTACTTTGACTTTCGCTGTAAAGCCGTGTCTGACTCGCAGCCCCGCAGCGCAGGGTCAAAGGTCAAATCTGGCCTTTATTTCAACACATTAAGTTTACCCTGCGCTCACTCACGGTGAGCACACTGTCCCAGTGATAAAACTGAAGGAGGGTGCTATCTCTGTCCGGGGTTTTATGTGAGGTGGGGCGGAGATCGGTCAGGTTCCTCCAGCGTCCCGCGGCTGGCGCTGCTACAGCAGGTATCATGTAACCGCGTCTGAATCCGGGCCAGGACCTTTGTACGCTGTGATTGCCCTCTCTTTCTGGCACATCCTGTCTCTGTTCACAATAAAAGCTGTCGTGCAGTCCATCCCTGAAGGGTCCTGAGGGGCTGAAGTGACTTCTGTGGAGCTAAAGCACATTTATCAGCACCAGCGTTAGCCACAGCCAGCTGGAAAGACATGGAACTCTAAATGTATTATGTGTTACAGCGACTCCATTACCTCTACATAAATCTACTTTTACAAGTTTACAACTACATTCTGAAGAAAAGTAGGTGGACACCCAAACACTCCACCTCTTGTGACAGATGAATCCATGACCCCAACACGCTTGACATTTTGTTCAGATTTAAATCAGACTTTGGGTCCTGACTGAAGGGACAGGTTGATTCCGACTGCTGCTACATCAGGAACGAAAGAAAACCACGTGTGGCTTCAAAAGGTCCATTCAAAGCAGAAGAACTTGTGGCCGAAAAAGAAAAAGAATGAATGTATTGTTATTAATATTCTCATAAGTATGATGATGATAATCATATGTTTCAAAAGCAATAATAAAAGCTTCTTGTAAGGATGAAGAGCGGCAGCAACAGAACAGGAAAAGAGTCTCTTACTGTGTGAGAAATAATGAAATAACAGATCGTCTTTTTAAATCCTGACATCACTACAACCCTGGTAAACCCCAGCCTTCAGCTGCTGATAAGGTGAAGCTTCTTTTTGAAAAATTTTATTTGAATTTGTATACTTTACTAATCCCTGAAGGGAAACATACTAATCAAATTCATGGTTACGAATTAGCACAGCGTTAAAACCAGTCAGGGCGGAGGGATGCATGATTTGCATGATCACAATGTTATCATTTTATTGTCATCATCAGCTGGTTTTTTAAATTTTTTTTATTATTATCTCCACTGTAAACCGATGTCAGACGTTAGTCGGCCACTCCACTCTCATTAACTTCCTTTTGCATGTGTGTAATGTGTGTCTCCACATAACACAACTCCACATGCCTGGCTATGATTAGTAACATGTTTATAAGCTGAAACAGGAATGAGAGGTTGGGGTTGTGACGATAACAGGCTCATCCTGGCTCCTGCTGATACCAGGGTTCTGATCCTGATCCTGCTTGCTGGGATTCTGGGCTCTTCTCCGATTTCTGATGCTGTTTAAATGTTGTGGCTCTGAGCATTCAGCCACTTAGACTGCTTTTCAGAGCCCTTAATGCTCTGTTTACATAGACGGCAATTCACCCCATAAATCCTGAGGCCTCATAAAGATGCTGAAAGTGATTTAGTGGATGAAATTTGGAGAATTCTGCAAAATAATTTTTAAAATGTGAAGAAAAGAAAAAAAAGCTTCCAGAGGAGGATTGGAGAGAGAGAGAGAGAAGGGGATCCTGGGCTTTTTTATTTGCCAGGGATGGGGTGGGTTTTTTTTTCTCTGTTGGGGGGGGGGGGGGTGGCAGGGGGAGACAGAAGCGCACCCCTCCCCTCTCCCTCCTCCTGTCTTCCCCTCCTCCTCCTCCCTCCTGCTCCCCTGGCCTCTCAGATCATTGTTGTTGTGACTGCCGTCCGGAGCCCAGCAGTGTGCGGTAGGAGGTCGGTGTGTGAAGGACCCAGTCTCCTGCTCCCCTCTCTCTCCCTCTCTCTCCCTCTCTCTCCCTCTGATTCCAGTCGGATCGAGGAGGCTGAGCTCCACATTTCCTGCGGCTGGGCTCGGATTCCACGGGATACTCTCGCCGCGGAGGGAGAAGCGCTGCGTAAAGACGCATGTGAAGAGTCACCCAGGAGCCGGAGGGGGCTCTCCGCCGCGGGCACGCTCCACCAAACCGACTTTTATCGGGATCGGTTACTTTTCCCACTCTCTCATCGGATTTGTTTGTCGTTAAATGACTGATTTTTATCCGCGCAAAGTCCACGCTTTCGCTCCGTGTTTGGTTTTCTTTCTCGCCATGGATTTAACGTCCTAAGGGCTGCAGCGGACTTTGCCCGGCGGGTCAGAGCTCCTTGCGCCGGTCTCCAGGAGCCCCGGCAGCTGTCGTTCGTGTTCCAAAGGGGGGCTGCTTGATGGATTTATAGCGTTGTTCTGGTTGGACACACAAAAAAACCAGAGACCCGCTCACATGCGCATGAGGAAAAGGGATACAGCAAATGAGGATTTCTGTGTTCACTTGTGTCGACTGGAGAAACTTGTGACTTCTACCCGGGTTCCAGTCATCACAGGGCGGACAGACCCAGAGAAAAGGTGGGTGATTGTTGGTTTGCGGGGTGTGAGTCAGATTAAAACCTCCCGAAGTCTCAAACTTTCCGAGCGCAGAGTGGTTTATTAGGTTTTTTTGTTGTTGTTGTTATTTTTAGAAGTTCTGGAAAACAGAATGGGCTACCTTTTCAGAGACAAGAAGAGTACATCCTCCCAATTCCACCTTAACATTTTGAACTAAAGCAGGTGAGGTCGTTTCCCAACGGGATTCAATGAGAGAAAGTAAAGTTCTTCTCCAAGTTTTCCGGCGCTCAGAACTCATCAGACCCCCCAAAACCGTAATAAACCCCACATTAAACACCCAAACAGGACTCATGTATGCTCACACACACTCATGAGGTGCCTGATGACACACACCTCTCAGATAACACCAATCAAACCTGCAGTCAAATTCTATGTAAATATCTGCCTGCTTTATTTTACGCATCAATTGATCCCAGGACGCGTCAGACTCAGATCTGATCGAGCTGATTGACTCGGATCTGATCGAGCTGAATGATTCCGATCTGATCGAGCTGATTGATTCCGATCTGATCGAGCTGATTGATTCCGATCTGATCGAGCTGATTGGTTGACGCCAGTACGCGTGCCAAGCACTCAGACCCCACAGCCAGTCCACGATGGAAACACGACAGAAGGAACAAGTGTGACTGGTGTTCTGGCAGCATTAAAGTCCAGTGTGAAAGAAATAAGCATATGATTAGTTTATTAAGATAATTTATGTGGAAATTTTTTTTTAGAGTTTATTTACAGATTTATAAAGTCAGGCTGTACAGTGACGTCTTTGACTGAAGAGGAGAATCCACGAGTGTTTGTGGCTCCAGCCGAGCGCAGCAGCAGCTGGAGTGGAAACGTTTTCCAGACCTTAATTGAGAGGGAGAATACGTTTCATTCAAGCTGGTGTGTGTGTGTGTGTGTGTGTGTGTGTGTGTGTGTGTGTGTGTGTGTGTGTGTGCGTGCGTGTGTGTGTGTGCGTGTGTGTGTGTGTGTTTGTGTGTGTGTGGGCGCGGTCTGCAGGCGTGGAGAGCGGCACCGGGGTCTGGCGCCGGAGCGCAGTTGGCCCAACTCACAGGAGAAAATTCGCTGTCAGTTACTCCTTTATTCTTTGTTGGTTGTCAACATGAGAGCAGAGAGAGTTTACTGCGATGCTGCTGCGCTTCAATCCGGATTAAAACGTCTTTAGCGTGTCTTTTTTAATTGGGGTTGGTCTGTTTTTACATGTGAATGCAGAGAACACACTGCCTGCAGCGGATGTGGAGTATTCTGAAACTGTGATTTTATAGTGATGCACATCAGAGTAAAATACAACAGATTTATTATAAATATACTTATTTAAGTTCGGAAACTTTGTTTGTGAAAGTTTCCTGTGCAGGTAGCCTTCCTAAGGAACAAGACAGTGGTGGAACCAGTAGACCAGATGTTGGTAGAAGGAGTTGGGACAAACCTTTGGAGATGTCAAAGTGTCATTGGGTGGTTGGTTTTCTAATTTTCTGATGATCTGTGGACCAGGCACTCAAACAGTCAGTCAGGTTTGTTGTTATCTTATGCGGCGAGAGGAATGGCGCTCCGACTTCATGTCGATGGTTGTTGAGCAGTTCCACCTCTGGTCCTGAAGCTAAAGCCTCGTCAGCTGCCATCCCATTTTCTCTGCTGCTCCTCCACATTCTGCAGCTTCCTGGCAAGTTTCAAGTGTTTTTCTAGCGAGGGTCCATTATCCCCTGTTAGACAGAGTGCTGTCCATTGACAAACAGCAGGCGACAACACTCCTGCTCCACATTCAGGAGGTTGTAGAGACTGGAGAGTATCAGGCAGACCAGACGTACCGTCAACAGAATCTTAATAAGAAGTCAGAAGAGTATCAATTATTTGTTGGGATGCTTGTTTGTGTTTTTTGTCATCTAGTCTTTAACTGAGTTGGTGTTCTTGTGTCTCAGATGTCCTAAAGAGTCCAGTCGGACCATCAGGTAACCTCTTGTGCTTTATTTCCCCCAACAGGAACCAAGTTTAAGGACACTGGGTCCGAAGAATCTGATGCCAGGGATTGGGCTCTGAGGCCAAGCCCAGGCTTTTCAACGTGAACTTTTAATCTCAAGACACACGTCACGGAGAAGATGGCAAAGATCTGCATGTTCTGGGTGTTTCTGCTGTGTTTGATGGAGGAAGTCTCTGCCAGGACCGTCGATGAAGGAAGAACCAGAGGTAAGGCAAACATCTGGGTTCCTCTTTATTTTGGGAGATTTTTTTTTTTTTTGCAACAAAACCTTTCCTTCATAGGAGAAAAGTTCCTCTCAGTCCACCTTCTGTTAGAGGGATGGGTTCTAGGCTGGTGTGGCGATAGAGGAGGTAAAGGGAAGCGAGTGTAGTCCAGCTCTGGATGGCGTGAGGAAGGGGGGAAAAGTGCTTGGTGTTTTTTGTAAATGTCCCGGCCTGGTCTGTTCAACGCTGCGAGGCTCGGAAGTGTAAATCTCCTTGGCTGCATGCCAGCTGTAGAGGATGAGGAGGAAGATGAGGAAGGGGCTGCAGGGCTTTTATTTCATGCATGACAAAACAGGAGCCAATGCAAAAAGTTAGCTATTGTCAGCTGTGAAGTTCACTGGAAGATGAAGCCGTGATCTACGGAATCATTCATGATCAGAACGTCTGAGGAGCAGATTCACCTGAGAGCCGACCGGTTCCAGATTAAAGGATTCCCCTGACGTCCTTCTAAGAATGTGTAGATTGATGAAAGACAAAGTGGATTCTTGCCCCCGAGGCATCGGGCGCAGAACGTCTGTCTCTTTTCCTGTCTCCGTGGCCCCTCTTCTGAAGGGGCCAGCCGGGGCCCGCGGCTACAGGAAGGCTCTCAGAAACCAACCTAAAGACTTCTTCATGGGACAGGAGATTGATAACGGGAGCTGTTGAGGCAGAGTCGCCCACAAACCTGAGATCATGAAAGAAGTGGAGAGAAGGTTTCCTGCGTTTACGAGATTAACACGATCCAGTTGCGTCTGGGGACGCCTCGGTCTCCCCCAGCGGAGAAACAGATTCAGTCCCAGATGCAGTCACACTTTCCTGGGCTGTCTTAAATAAAAAAAATAAGGGGAAAAATAATTATTTCAAGAGATAATTTTGTTTTTTAATATGTGATAAAATCTTAACCTTCTATTATTAGACTCAGACGATCCTCATGCTCTATGTAGATGATTTATTCAGGCTCAGAAGTAAACATGTAATGCTGCTAACCACATGCAGCTAAATGCGACGATCGGACTCAAGCTATGTTTTTCCCTCGGTTTTGACTTCTCCCACATCATCAACATGAAAACCAAATTGTTGATTATTGTAATGAAAGTGAGCACCGGGGAGATGAGAATGTGTCGGACAATGTCAATTTAAAAAAAAAATGTGTGCACACAAGGAGTGGTTTGGCAGACGATCTGGAGTGCATCTGCTGGTCAGTGTTCAGGCCTGAGCCACCTGTTGGACCGCTGAGCAGCTAAACAGTGAAAACAGACAGAAAGTATTCATTAGTGCGGAATCCTGTGGGACGCTCCACGAGGAAACCCTTCCACTGGCTGTTGATCAGAAACAGATTCTAGCATCACACTTCACTCCTTCCACAGCAGCAGTGTTGTTTCCATCAGCAGAGACACACACTGATGAGCCCTAACTCTTCTCTTATAGTGTTATGTTAACAATAACAACAACATCAACAACAGCTACAATAATAATAATAAAAAATAAAATAAAAATAATAACAATAATAATAGTAATATATTATTATTAATAGTAGTAATATTAATGTTGTTATTATTATTAATAATAATAATAATATATTATTAGTAGTAGTAATATTAATGTTATTATTATTATAATTATATTATTATTATTATTAATAATAATATATTATTAGTAGTAATATTAAGGTTATTATTATTATTATCAACAACAACAACAATACTACTACTACTACTACTACTACTACTACTACTACTACTACTAATAATAATAATAATAATAGTAATAATAATAATATTAATAATAATAATAATAATAATAATAATAATAATAATAATAATAATAATAATAATGGAGCATGACGACACAGAGCTGTCGCCTCACAGCAAGAAGGTTCCAGGTTCCAGTTTGTATGTTCTCTCCATGTTTGTGTGGGTTCTCTCCTGGTTCTCCAGAAACATGAGGCTTCATCTGAATTGGTTGGTTCTAAATTGTCAGCGTGTGCATGAGTGGTTGTTGGTGTTTCACGTGGCTCTGTGATGCTGGTCTGGAGCGTCTCCTTATTTTTTGCCTTTAAGTCAGCTGGGATAGGCTCCAGCAACCCCCGTGACCCGCGAAAGTGGAAGAAGAGGTTTTGAAAATGATTGAATGAGTGAACAATGCATAGGTTCATTCATTGGTTCATTCACTCATTCTGCGTCGGTTCTCTCTGGGTTCTTCTGGTTGTCTTATGTCAGGTATTTTCCAGCATGAGGTTTTGATCAGGGACAGACTGACTGGTGTTCTGCTAATGGAGTTGCCCTGATGGAGACCGTCTTGTGGGGGTTCCGCTGCTGCACCCCCCGTTTGGGGTATGAACATCCTCATTGTCTCAGCCGGTCGCCGCTGGCAACCCAGCCGACGGGCTGACCGACCGACCGGCTCTTACCAGCCGGCGGTGTGTTTGTGTTGTGTTGTGTTTTGTTTGCCCCCTCGCCTCTGGGTGACAATTCACACTCTGCCGTGAGTTCAACTCCAGGGCACCGGGGGCACTGTCAAGTTCTCCACAAGTTCATTAGCACGGCCCCCAGTGTGACCGTCGCTGGTGTCGACTGGTTTACTGTGAACCCCATTAAATGGAAATCTGTCTCCTCGTGCTTCTTTCTCGATGAATTAGTTTTTCTTTGCTGGTTCCTGAGGGGTGTGTTTGCTCCTGAACCTCAACTCCTTGTCTTCTGGGTCATTCAGAGGAGCAACAGGAGCAGATTGCCTTTCAGTCAGACTCCTATAGGAAGCAATCACACAGAAAATTGCCCTGGAAATTGCCCGCTGTAAGTGGCTGAGCGGCGAGCGAGGCCACGGTCAGGGTGCACAAACGCTCCCTGTGACGCTCCCGAGCGGACCATGAATGGCCGAGCGGCCCGTTGAATGGATGGTACTGTGGCCGCTCATGACGTGAGTGGTTCTGGGTAATTAGGGGACTCCATCAGCGGCTCCTGCTCAGGAACAGGACGTACTTCTACCTCAGAAGGAACACTGTACTGGGACAGGTGTAGATGTTTGTACGGGTTGGTTGCAGGTCACGTTATTCTGTCAAAAGACCATCATGCATCTGTTGCTAGCTTAGTGTTAATAATAAAAGTCTAAATATAGATCCCGGTCAGGAGGTGGCTCATCACAGTGTCGTTCATGAAAGCTGATCTGACCACAGTGTCTTAACGTGATGACAAATGTCCTTCTACTTCTGCAGGTCTCCGGGTGTCCAGGCCCCTGATACTTCCAGGTTACCCAGAAAACACCACCGTGGTGGTGGGGGAGCAGACAAAGCTGCTGTGTAAAGTCCACTGGCCGGCGTCCACCAAGGTGCAGTGGTTGAAGATGGAGGCTGTGAAAGGGAAGAGCCTGGAAGAACCGCCTCGCCTCCGCGCTCTGACGGTGGGAACACAACTAGAACACAATGACAAAACAACTGATGCACCTCCGGACCGATTGTGTTTTCATCCAGTTTGCTCCTCCTTTCAGGCCCTGCAGAGCAAAGGCTCCAAGATCAACGTTCTGCATCTGTCCAACGTCAGTCTGGAGGATGCAGGAGAATACATCTGCCTGGCTGAGAACACACACGGGGGACAGGCGGTGCAGGCCATGCAGTCGGCCTGGCTGGAGGTTCTGCCTGGTGAGACCCTCCAGTCACCATTACCTGTGCACCTTCTCACGAAAGAGAAGTCTACATCCAATCAGTGTCAGTTTAGCATCGATTGTGTTAGAAGATGTCTGGTTTTTTTTCTTCCACAGGTACCATCATCACCCAAACCGTGAACCTCGCTACTGATGAAATCCCCACAGGTACAGCAATTGAGTACAAATTTTTAAAAAATTGCATGTTAATATTTTTCATGTTTGTTTGCAAAATATTGAAGTTGATAGAGCATTTTGAGCCTGATCAACTAAGCCTTAACATTTGGTTTGAAAATCTAATATAAGGATCAAAATACTTAGTGGAAGTCTTACTGAAATAGTGTTAAATAAACAAGATGAGAAGATATTTTGATTGGGAGTAGAGAATAATTCAAGAATAAGTTTATTTTTCAACGTTGTGATTATAGTACAATTTTAAAGTAATGATGTTGGCGGCCATGTTTAGTTTGGGTATCTTTAAGAAGTTGTTGCTGGAGGCGACAGACCGGTGATGGTCTGTCCGTCTGTGTGGAGTCCAGTCTGAACCCCCCCCCCCCACTCAGATCGGCATTGAACCTTCACCACCCCTCAGATTTTCCCCCTGTCCACTGTCAGGCTGCAACATGTTCATTAGCTACTCTCTCTCTTCCTTCAGTGCTTTTCTTTCTGTGGAGCGCTCAAGAAAGAGAGGGAGGATGGTGTGTGGAGGAGGAGTGGGCCGGGCAGGGCCTCCTGGTCTCCATGGTGACCTCATTGTGTGTTTGTGGGGGGGGGGCACTAGGAAATAATAGGCTTGGAGAACTTAAAGGTCGTAGGTTAGGGGATGCCTTTTGGCTCGGAAGGGAGATAAAGAAATAAACACTGGTCAGAAAACGGAGGCAAAGAAAGAAAGCATGAAATGAAAATCGCCGATGAACAAGAAGAGATAAAGACCTGATGGAATGTAAAGAAAAATAAATATTCAGTGTGTAAACGCTTTGTGTGTGTGTGTTGGTGTGTGAGCAGATGTTATGGAGGAGCTCAGTGAAGACACCACGGAGCATCTTCTGATAGAACCCGGAAACATCCTGAAGCTGCGCTGCGACATGAGCACCCGTCCCGGGATGGCGGTGAGCTGGTACAAGGATGGGAGTCGCGTTTTGGCCACGCCCCGCGTCCAGATCCGCGGCGTCACCATGGAGATCACGGACGTGACGTACGAGGACTCGGGTGTTTACGTTTGTGTTCTCCGTGGAAGCAAAGAGCCTGTGAGGAACTTCACCATCAGCGTGGCCGGTGAGGACAGAGCATCGTTTTAAAGAGAAAAAAAATAAATCTCTTGTTCACAAACTCAGTTTTTCCTCCACCATGATGGAGTTGGTTCAATGGATTCATGGTTAACAGGAAGTTAATATCCAGCAGTGTGAAGAAGTGCTAAACCACATTAGGAGCATTAGGAGTCCTGATTTTGGCTTAAAGGCAGTCAAAAATTCATAGGTTTCCACATTTTAAAGGCAAATATTTTCTGTGTTTCTTCATTACTAACTTTTCTTTTTGGATACTGATTCTTCATGTCGATTTCATTTGTCGTTCTTGCAGACTCTCTGGGGTCAGGCGATGATGACGAGGATAACGACCTGGAGGATTCATCTGCTGAGATTGAGAACGACCAGCTTTACCTCTCCAGAGGTCAGTCGTCCTGTTTGGTGAAGTGGCTGAAACACGTGAAGCTCTGGAGCATTCTAACTAACATCTCAATGACCATCCACACAGGCCCCTACTGGACTCACATCCCCCGTATGGAGAAGAAGCTCTACGCTGTTCCTGCTGGGAACACGGTGAAGTTTCGTTGTCCTGCCATGGGCAGCCCCATGCCCAGCATCCGCTGGCTCAAAAACGGACGTGAATTTCGAGGAGAGCATCGCATCGGGGGCATAAAGGTGAGGAGGGCATAAAGTTCGTGTTTCTTTCCTGTCGTGCTGGATTCTGGTGATAATCTTCTGATGTCGTTGGGCAGCTGAGACACCAGCACTGGAGTCTGGTGATGGAGAGCGTCGTGCCGTCAGACAGAGGAAACTACACCTGTGTGGTGGAGAACAAGTACGGCTCCATCACCCACAGCTACGTGCTCGATGTCCTGGGTAAGAAACAGATGATCTGCAGTGTGCCATGCCCTTGTGTGTGTGTGTGTGTGTGTCCATGATGTCATGGGATGTGGACAGTCAGGCTCAGTTTTCTACCTGATTTGTGACAGAATGCTGCGGTTTGTTTGTTCATTTGTTCGCTCTGCATTCACCACCGGGTCAGTTTCTGTCCCATCGGCCGTGGGGAGGGGGGGCTAACGAGATCAGAGAGCGACAGTAACCACAGATCAGAGGGAGTCCGGCCGACAAAGAGCCATGTTCATGGAACCGTCTCTTCAAATTGGCATTTCCTACTCCTTTGCCAGAACACAAATGCATCAGAGATGAGAGATCTGCTCTCATCTCTCTTTCCAATTTGTTCCCTATGCAGAACGGTCCCCCCACAGGCCCATCCTGCAGGCCGGCCTGCCGGCCAACACCACGGCGGTGGTCGGCACTGACGTCCAGTTCCACTGTAAAGTCTACAGCGATGCCCAGCCTCACATTCAGTGGCTCAAACACATAGAAAGGAACGGAAGTCGCTACGGTGCCGACGGGACTCCTTATGTTCAGATCCTCAAGGTTGGTGACTTCAGACGAGAGATTAGAAGCTACAAACCTCTAAACAGTAGTTGCGTGATTGTTGCATAAGTGTTTATGCTGCTTTGTCCTTGCCGTGCAGACTGGGAGTCTGAACATGTCAGAGGTGGAGGTGCTCTACCTGTCCAAGGTGACCATGGAGGATGCAGGAGAGTACACCTGTCTGGCTGGTAACTCCATCGGATTCGCCCATCAGTCTGCCTGGCTCTCCGTCATCTCAGGTAACCAGTTGGAGCTGCTCTCTGTAGAGTCTTAGAATATCTGATGGCTTTATCCCTGAGGAGGATTTTAATGTGTTTGTTAAAGGTTTCTCACTAAATACTAATCCAGAGATGTTTGAGAGTAAATGACTGTGTCATCAGCGAATGTGGAATAATTACACATTGATCAACATGCAGAGAGAAAGTTTAAATGGCTTTTAAATTCCTAAATAATAGATCCAGGGAGTGAAGCAGGCTTTTTGAAGAGAATTTGAATGTTAGTTTTTTATTTTCACCATTGGGGTAGATGGTTGTAAAAATGTCGCACATCTTCCTGTAGAGGAGGAAGCGGCTGATGCTATGGACACAATGGAGACCAAGTACACCGACATCATCATCTACGCCTGTGGGTTCCTGGCTCTCATCATGGCCATCGTCATTGTGGTGTTGTGCCGGATGCAGGTCCACCCGAGAAGGGAGCCCTTTGACGCCCTCCCTGTCCAGAAACTCTCTAAGTTTCCTCTTCGCAGACAGGTATATAGCACAAAGCATCATGGGAACTCAAATGTGATTTCTCTAATGGGTTCCTGAAGCCACCTCTGTCAAAGGCTGTGGTCTTCTACTGAGAGGTTTTTTGGGGGAAAGTAGTTGTTTCCAGTGTTTAATGAATGCTGGGATAGGGTGGGCCACGAAGAACTCCCCCTCGGAACTGTGAAAAGAAGGAGGCCTTCAGCTGCCGTGATGCCAAACACAGCCTTTGAGTGATGCAGCGAGCTGAAGTGTGGCTAATGGCTGGCTTTGTGTCTTGTTGTGTAGTACTCAGTGGAGTCAAACTCATCAGGGAAATCCAGCGCATCGCTGATGAGGGTGGCGCGCCTGTCGTCCGGCTGCTCTCCCATGCTGGCTGGAGTTATGGAGTTTGAGCTGCCATGTGATCCAGACTGGGAATTCCCCAGAGAGAAGTAAGAGCTTTCACAAAAGATATAATGGAAAGAATTCACACCAACTCCTACATTTGTAGTTATTAAAAGAGATGAGTTGAGATTATTTTTCTAACTGTTACTTTGACGGTTTGCTTAAGTTTTTCTTTGCTAAGTTTAGTTTCTCTTTGATGATCCAGCTTCATGAGACTTTGTAGCTCTGGTCTGATCGTGTGGGGGACGTAAAAAGAAACAAGCCCACAACCCAGTCGTGGCTTTACACAACTTGTGTTTAAAGAAACCAGAACCCTGAATTATGGATTTGCAGAGTTTTCATTTGGACATTCTTACTTTCACTTTGTGTTGCCAGTTTAACGCTGGGCAAACCTCTTGGAGAAGGCTGCTTTGGTCAGGTGGTCAGAGCTGAGGCCTACGGCATCAACAAGGACTGTCTGGATCAGTCCAGCACCGTGGCAGTCAAGATGCTCAAAGGTAGGAAAGAAACCGGTGTTAGTAGTATCTGCTACCCAGGGAGAGGACGAGCTTTTTCTAAATGTTATCCATTTCTTTCCTCAGATGACGCCACAGACAAAGACTTAGCAGACCTCATCTCAGAGATGGAGCTAATGAAGGTGATGGACAAACACAAGAACATCATCAACCTGCTGGGAGTCTGCACACAGGATGGTGAGGGTCTGACCTGAGTGAACCTTTCATTTTGATGCCGTGGAAGTCAACTTGTGGACGAGTTGCTGAGGTTAAACCTGTGGTTACATAGACCGGCGGTTAGTACGATGTTAAAGCGACGGGTCAACCAACGGTTACACTGGAAGTTGCAAATTGATGGTTAACCTGATCGTTAATCTAATGGTTAAATCCACAAATAAATTGACCTTTAATCCTATGGTTAGATAGTTTGTTAATCAGACACTGGGAAACCAATGGTAAAATGGACCAATGGTAAAACTGATAGTTAGACTGATGGTCCTCTTGGATCTTGAGCTAAAGATTAGAACAATGGTTGACAAGAGCTTTCTCCTTGTCAGGACTAATTATGACACACACCCTTATTTTAGGAAGGAAGCAATGCCTTTGCCTTACCCACTCCATACCGCATTTTTATTTTGAATAACAACAAAAACCTGTAATTTAGTTGGCGTGTCAACGATGGTGGTCCCAGCCTCTGGGCTAAAGCAACAATAGAGACGTCCCAGCCCTCATCTGTCTGTGTTCACCCCCAGGACCTCTGTATGTGTTGGTGGAGTATGCTTCCAAAGGCAGTCTGAGGGAGTACCTACGAGCCCGGCGGCCCCCAGGCATGGACTACACCTTTGATATGACCAAGGTGCCTGAAGAGCAGATCACCTTCAAAGACCTGCTGTCCTGCGCCTACCAGGTTGCCAGAGGGATGGAGTACCTCGCCTCTAAGAGGGTAAAGACAGGATGTAACCTGAGGTAGATGTATCCCAGGAGATACGGCAGCTGTCTGGTGGTGTCATAGAAACTTAGGGCTTTTGGACATGGGCTCTCATCCTCGCCTCTGTTTTAAGTCTTTATGACCCTTCATATCTTGTTTGTCTGTCTTTTTCTCTTTATTGTTCGATTCTTTTCTTCATCCATTTGTCCATCTCTTTGTCTTTGAAATCACCGCAATGAATCTGCTAGCAAACAGTCAGCAGAACTATCGTCTGGGTGTAGGCATCAAGTTTCTGGCTGTACGGCCCTGCAAGAACGCAGGAGCTTGAAACTAACCCTCCATTAGGAGAGACCCACAAACCGAGGCTGGTTCGTTTTGCTCGTCCCCACAAATCCCACGTCTATTTCGAAAGAAAACCAAAATAAACTTAATGACATCCATTCAAAGTGGGCAAACAGGGCCTTTCTTTTTCTCCTTGTTTTTACTCCAGCCTTGGGCTCCTATATAAAGACATTTTATTTTTGTTGTGTTCACTAAAATGAGGCCCTGTGTGTTGACTTTATGTTCAAATCATGTCTGCCTGCGCTGACTCTGTGTTTTTACAACATGAACATAAACGTGCCAAAAGTCTAAAGTCAAAAGAGCTTTTGTGATAGTAAAATTAATTCAAACTTTGTGCTTAAACAGAACAACACAAAACGAAGCTGTGAAGCCCATTTTCCAAACCAGGCTGTATTTCTTCGACCCTGTTCACCCGGACCGGTTACACTTCAGGGTTCTGGATCTTTGACTCTCCCTCTTGTCTCTGCAGTGCATCCACAGGGATTTGGCAGCTAGAAACGTTCTGGTGACAGAGGACAATGTGATGAAGATAGCTGACTTTGGCCTGGCGAGAGGAGTCCACCAGATCGACTACTACAAGAAAACCACCAATGTGAGTTACCGATGCCGGCGTCATGTTTTCAGGGTCCACTTCCTGTTCCTGAACGTTTCGGTGAAGAACGTGGTGGCCAGTAGTTTCTCTGTCTGGTTGGGCACAGCTACATTAACTGCTTCCATTTTCCACTGTTAGAGCTTTAATGTTGCATAATGTGCTTTATCAGCTTTAGAGGGACGCTGAAATCTGGCTTATCTTTTTGTGACCTAGCCTAAGACGAAGTGTTGTTGCATCAAAAAATGCTGAGTTGATAAGGTGTTATGTTACCATAATTCAAGGTGAACCCATATTAAGGTTTTTTTTTTGAATGAATAAAAGTGTTGGAGGTAGTAGTTTATTAAAAACTATCAGCTGTGATGCTAACATGCCTCCTTCTCAGTCAGGTTCCTCCTCCAGACTCTTTCACAGGTTTAATACGTCTCAAGAAAGATGTCTGACGCTCTCCCCTGATTGGCACAGGGCTTAATGGGATTTAATTAGAGACGAGGGGAGACGGGGGACGGATTGAAAAGGAGCATTGAGTGAGCATAGAGAATTAGAATTTGGAAGAAAAACACTTGAACAGTGAGACAGGAAGGAAAATGTGTTGCGATGAAGAGAGTGTTGCAGTGGTAACACTCTGGTGCGCCCTGCAGGGACGACTGCCAGTGAAGTGGATGGCACCAGAGGCCCTGTTCGACAGAGTCTACACACACCAGAGTGATGTGTAAGTACCCCCCCCCACACACACACACACGCACACATTTTGGGGACCTCAAAACCAGATCCAAACATATTATGTAGAACTCTGGGACAGAATCCTTTCTTCTTTCCTTGTCACATTTTAAGCCAAACACAACTTTTCTCATTGATCCCAAAAGGGCTCCTTCGGTTTTATAATAGACATTTGTAGCCCCCCCCCCCTTAGACCACACAAGACAATACCGGACAATACAAGACATGACCATGACCTTTTCTTCCTGGCTGTGCTCAGGTGGTCGTTTGGTGTCTTGATGTGGGAGATCTTTACGCTGGGGGGCTCACCCTACCCTGGTATCCCCGTTGAGGAGCTCTTCAAGCTGCTGAAGGAAGGCCATCGTATGGACAAACCCTCCAACTGCACACATGAACTGTAAGCAGGAAGTTGTCTTCATAGAACGTTTTTAACCTTACAGCTGCAGGAAACCTAAACCAAGGATTGTGGGCTTTGGCAGCGTTGAATGTCTGACGTCTAGACTGTAGACACGACTTGTGTGTCTGTTGCCTGTCTGCAGATACATGATGATGCGTGAGTGCTGGCACGCCGTTCCCACCCAGCGACCGACGTTCAAGCAGCTGGTGGAGGAGCTGGACCGGGCGCTGCTGTCCATCTCTGATGAGGTGGGTGTCTCAGACATACCCTGATGGGGTAGCTTAGGTGTTGTCCTTCGTTGCTTTACTGCTGCTTTAACCTTCATTTCTCTACTTCCTCTCCCCCCTCAGTACCTGGACCTGTCCACACCTTTCGAGCAGTATTCTCCGTCATGTGAGGACACATCCAGCTCCTGTTCCTCCGACAATGACTCTGTTTTTACCCACGATGCCTTGTCCACCGACCCCTGTCTCCTGGGCTACCAGGACGTGCGAGCGCGGACGGACGTGAAGAAAGCGGACAACTGAAGACAGTCACGCGTTTTACAGACGTGACCACAGCGCTACAAAGATGACTCACTTCCTGGGCGGTCCAATCATGTGACACATCCACTGGCGGTCATGTTGGAGCTCCACAGCTGCATTTCTAAAGTTTTTAATCCTCATCAGGTTTCATCTGGTCTTCCATTATGGCTCCAGACTCGGCCTTTAGGTGTTGTTGGGGCATTCATACACGCACATTGAAACACACACTCACACACATGCTGTATATATGCACCCGGATCAGTGAGGCCAGTGGGCTTCAGCTTCAAGACATCGTGAATGTTTGAGGACTGAACTTTCACTGTGAGCTGAGGAGGGATCGGAGAAACCAGGACAAACAAACGCGGTACTTGGGACTATCGGCTCTGACACTTAATACAACAGAAGAGACTCACAGGCTTTCTTTGATCAGCTCTCCTTAGAGAGGTGACAGACAATGATCTCACAATCTCAACCCAAAACCAGGGCTCGAAACCTTGGATAGTAAAGACATTTTTACAAAAAAAAAAAAAAAAAAAGATTTATTTTGCTATTATAAAAAAAAGAGGAAAATGATTGTTAAATATAAATCTCTTTATATAAGATTATTTTACTTTTGTTGCTTATTTAAAAAGAAAACAGTCTTAAATCTCAGGATATCTTGTGCTAAGAAGTTGCTATAGTGGCAGTGCCTGAATTTATGATTTCCTGTGAATATATTAGAATATTAAAATGTTGTATGTACATATCAACAACAGAAAGACAATTGCCTTTTATAAATTATTCTGAATGACACAAAAAATATGAAGGTTAATGGAGGCAAAATGAGAGAAGACTAAATATTTTCAATGCCAAACTTGTCGGAGTTGGTCATTCTGACTTCATGTCCAGGTTTCCTGCCAAATTTGAACCTGTTGACATCCTCAGTAGAATATATTAAGGAATATACATATGAAAAATGACAGTAAAATTTGTTTACACCTTCACTTTTTATAAAAATGCTCAAATCTCCAATCTGTGTGTGTTAAGATGGCTTGACTGAATGAAATCCACATTAAGCTTCAACCAGCCTCCAACCCAAGTTAGACTTAGTACTCATGACCACTGTTGGATAAGAAATACCGAAACATCACTGATTGGTCAGGGATTTCATCATCTCTTCCAAGCAAGCATCTCCCGGAGAGCACAAACCAATCTGAAAGTCTTCTTTAGGTTTTTTACTGAGGTTGCTATATGGAGGAGGTGCGGACATGTCTGTCTAAAACAGCTGATGAGGGGGTCAGGAGAGGGTGGAGGGGTGCGTGTTGTGCTGAAGATAATGCCATGGTAGTAGTGTGCAGCATCCATCTACCCCGAGGGTGTGCTATCCTAATGGAAAACATCCGATACTGTGGCGAGTCAAGTGGAGTGGAGCTAGTGCTACATAGCTGAATTGTGGTTTTACATGTTAAAGGGTAATCAGACTCAGTAGAGCATATACCTGCACCAAACAGTTCCCTTTTATTCAATTAAGTCTCATCGAAAAGCTTGAAACAAAAAAGACACCCAACAATGTCAAAGACAGGGAAGAAATCGCGGGGCGGCACCAAATTTTATGGGGTCTGATTTGGTCTAAGTCTCATCAAGAGTCATGGAAATTATTGCTCAGTTTTTGCCCACTGATCAATTGGGTACAGATGGTTTTGGCAAAGGTACTAACCAACCAGTCTTTCCCAGGCATTCCTCTGCCAGCAGCTTCACTCTGTCAGTATTCACCTATACTGTATGACCACTTTGCCAGGCATCATGTGTCCAAGGAGGGACTGAAAGTAGGACTGACAATTCAGCGTGGGGACTCTGTTGGGGAGCTGGCCCAAGCCCATCGTTGTTGACAAGGAAAGAAGGCAGGGGAGGGGGGTACACTGATTGTGAAAGCCAGTGTGATTGATTTCAAATGGAGGAGAAGGGGGAGGGACAGTCCTTTGTCTGGCTGTAACCCTTCACCCAACCCAATCTGTTGGCGAGGGGTCCTCAGGTCTGCATACTGGCTGGACAATGAATGCTTTGCAGGCTTAATGGGTGTGACTACAGACCAGAGGGAGATTGGGGGGCTGCTGGTGTGGGGATAGATTAGGCTTCTGTGCAAATGAAGAGGCTCTTATTATGATAATGTCTCTTCTTCTATCCCAAATGCTCCTATCTTTATCCCTATAGCCACCATCTTTTAAATTACAAATCTTAATTCGGATCCACCGCTACAAAAACTGCCTCCAGGTCCAGACGCAGAAAATTCCCAGAAGGAAGAATGTCCAGCCGCCCTCCTCCCATGTCTTCGAGACAGAAAAAAATAATCAAGAATGGTTTGTCCTTGGATAACAAGGAACTTGTGTGTCAGAATTCAGAAATAAAAGTTGATTGCATATTTACCCTCCGGTCACCATGGTGATTCAACTGAACTTAAAATAAAGTTGTATGAAGTTCTTCAAGAGGGTGTTGAGACAGAGTCCATAGCCTCCTGTGGTCCTGATGCTCCATTTTTATATTTTAAATGCTGGAAAGTCACAGAATAATGTATGGTTTCATTCTGATGTGCCCTAAATGCATTATTGCCCTGGTCAACAGACTTTTTCCCAACGTTTTCTCACGTGTTTCATGTTTGAGCTGTAAATCATCTTGTGACAGTTGGTGACGGTATCTCATCCCAATGCATTTACCTGCATTTACATTCCAGTTCCAGTAATTTTCTCCCAGTAAACAATCACTTTGTTCTTAAATATTTCCTCAAGAAAATTATTTTAGAAATATCTAATTTATTTGTTTATTGTTTGTGTTTATATTAAATAAACAATAATTTAAAATAAAGGTGCTCTGTGTGCTTGTCTCTGCCTGTTAGACCTGATAAAAGCTAAACTCAATGGATGTTGAATTTCCTGGTTCTTGGCAGGTTGTTCTCATTAGTTATTACTGTCTATAGTGACACGAGGTCATTCTCACTGTCAGGGTGTGTAAGTGTCTGAAACAGGAGGCTGTCTAAATTTACCTCATAAAAGCTTCACTTCAGTCAACAACCTACCAATGTTGTGGTATACCCATTTTTTTTTGCTCAAAGTGATGCGTAACTTATACAGAAAAAAATATAAATACATTTAAAAAGGCATTTTACAAAATAATACTTTAAAATAATAATAATAATAATAATAATAATAATAATAATAATAATAATAATAATAATAATAATAATAATAATAATAATAGTGATGATCAAATATATGGGCATAAAATACTAGTTGGGTCGGTAGCAAGCAGATACTCCTGCACTGCTTGTTAGTCATCAGAAGGGTAGATTTGCTCGGGTTATGTTTGGTTTTTTGTGCTAAAATTACCCAATACCTGCACAAGAATGACCTTTATCTACATCATTGTTGTTTATTTACTCAGAATAAACAAATGGCAGCATTAGTCCACTGCAGTGCCAGTTTAAATAGCAGGTGTTCCACAGAAGAGACACAATGTACAACACGTTACCTTATAGATAAAACTATCTATTATAAAAATCAAGCAGCAGTTTGTTGACAAGGAAAGCAAGACAGTAATATTGTCCCTTCCATTAAACAGTGGTCGATCTCATCCTGGGCTCAGAGCCAGAAGACTTATCCTCCCTATTATCATCTCTCCTGACACCTCCACCACATTCTGCTGCTGCACTGTCACTGCGTTTACAGACAACCAATCAGAGCTGTTTCTACTCAGCAGCGATACCGAGGTTTTTTTGATTTTGATTTGTTTTGTTGAGAGCAGCATTTATTATTGACTTTATAGTTTGCACTGCTACTGACAGCAAAATGGCATGTAAGTAGTACAACAGTTATCCATCAACAATTACCTGGAAACCACTCCAGCAACATGGCTCCAACAATTAACAAACAGCATTTTCCCAACAACTAACCAACAGCAACTACGCAAGAACAAATATCCAATAACAAATACCCCACAACAACTATACAAAAGCAGTTACCTAGTAACTACATAACAGCTATTGCATACATACAGTACATAACTATTTCCAAACATCTATTACTTAACAACTACATAAAAGCAACTAGTCAACAACTTCCAACTACCCATCAAATATTAACCAGCAGTTACCCAAAAACAATCGTCCAACAGCTGGCCAACAATTAAAGAATGAGTACCCAACAACTACCTAACAACAATTACCCAACAACAATTATCCAACAACTACCAAGCAACAGTTACTAAACGACTACCCTTCAACTATTTCCCTACAACTACCCAACAACTACTCAACCACAACTACCCAACAACTAGCCAACGGCAGTTACCCAACACCCCCTACCCAACATCAACCCAACAACAGCTATTTCACAACTCTGACACAATAACTACCCAAGAACAAGAATCCGAAAACAATTTCTCAACAACAACAACTGCAGAATGTCCATTACACAATAACAATCACTGAACAAACAGTTACCCAATGAGTTCGACACAACTTACCAAAATCAATCATCCAAGAAGAATTTCTGGACAACAACTATCCCCAACATCTACTCAACAGCAACTATACAACAATAATTTATCTACTTAACAACTATTACCCAACAGCTACCCAATTACAGCTACTTAACCAGTATTACCAAACTACCCAACAACAACTACCGATCAACTTTAACCTAACAACAACCACCCAATGACAACTACCTAACAGCAATTGGGCTCAGTAGTCTTGCCTTGAACAGGCTATATAGAAGGAGCTGTAATCTTATTTGGGCATTCATTTCATGATTAATGAATACACTTTGTTATTATATTGATGTTCTAATATACTTTGATTCATCCATTAATTTCTTTAAAGACAAAACGATGGTAATTTTATTGTCTTCAGCCAGTTATCAAAACTATGGGTTGTAGATTATGCTGGAACCTATCCTAGTTGGCAGGTAATATTGCTAATCACAATATTTAAGTGTCTTTTGAAAATCCCACCATGCCATATAAATGAGTAAATTGCATACATACATAGATACATACTGTACATACATGCATACATAATAGTCTAGCTTTATGCATTCGTAGAGAAGCTGGACAAAACAACAAAAGGAAAGTCGGTATTTGATATTATTCGAATGGCGCATTCTGTCCACTTTATTAAGCGTACTTCATTGTTGGCTGCATCACTACTGTTGTCTTCCTCTGTGGTTTTGAAAGGGTACACTGTGGTATACATACCTTAGCATTTCCAAAGTTTTTTGTGAACCCATGTTTAGAGACATTATTGTGATATCAAGAGGTTTTTCTAATTGCAATGAAAAAACTCAGTTTATAGCAGATTCACTGTAAATGGGGCTTTGCTACCACAATGCAGCCAATCCATTCTCTTTTTCTCATTCCATATAATAGGATCTGGATTGAGTACTGGTGTGTGTGGTTGGAGAGTATCCAGCTGCCTGTAGAGACTGATCCCAACTAGACCACAAGGATTATGTTTTGAGTGGGGTGAAGAGGTGAGTTAAGATAATCTGGGAACAATTCAACAGTCATTTACTCTTGTTTTCAGCTTTTTGTAACATTGACCATTGTTTCTGTCTGTGATGATGGACTGTAGGCAGCATAATAACTGACATCTGGGAACATGCCCATAGTTTTACAGCCAATCCTGAAGAAGCAACAATTCAAAAACATTTACTGCTTCTGTGTATGTATAAACTAAAGAATTAGATTTAAAAGAAAAATGAAACAGAATGTGAGAGAAACAAATGTGAGAATGATGAAAGACAGAGACTGGCAGAGAGAGGGAGACGGTCGGACGGGAGAATGAAGAGATAGAGGTTTAAGGTCAAGAGGAGGGAGGAGAGGGCAGCAGTGATCCCAGTCTTTTGAAGCGTGTGTGTGTGTGTGTGTGTGTGTGTGTGTGTGTGTGTTGCTTCACTGTGTCTTTACACATGATTATGTGTCAGGATCTGTGTATTATCTCCTCTGTACATGGTGTGTGGTCTGTGCCAAGAATGCATGAGTTTTATCTGCCGTCTACAATAAATCTTCATCTCTCTGGGAAAAGTCAGAGACTGAGATCCATGTGTGTGTGTGTGTGTGTGTGTTTGTGTGTGTGTGTGTGTGTGTGTGTGTGTGTGTGTGTATGTGTGTGTGTGTGTGTGTGTGTGTGTGTGTGTGTGTGTGTTACAAAATCTCGACACCTACATTGAGGTCATGACATGTTTAACCTTATCTCTTAAAATATACCTGCTGACAGTTGTTTTTTTTGGACGAAATATAAAAGTTTCATGCTAAACAGTTCTTCATAGTACACAGTTTATGCTGTATGTATTCAATGCTGTATTCAACAAACTTGAAAAATCTCGTTCTACTCAACTCTTGGTCTGTCTTTTTATTCCATAACAAGCCTGAAATTGTGATTCACTTAAGGACTTAAGAATCAGTTCCATTAGAACCATTTAAATTTTTGATTTTTCCTTTCTCAATCCTAAATAAATTCAACCTGCAAAGCGGTGGAATTTACTGTGAAACACAAAAAGTGACACTCCAAACTTTGGCTTTATTTTGTCTTGACTAATGCTGACTCAGCACAGACCTTTATTCATGCAAGGGAGGACACACAACTAGCATGACATCATCTTCACCTACACAGTGGTGAATGACCACAGATTGTTAACACTGGTAACCGGGTTACAGCCAGTGGTAGTGATCCCACAACAGGACACGTCATCCACCTCCATGTCTGCCGAAGCTGAAGAATTCCACTGAAAAGCGACAACTTGAGCTGAAAACGATGAAGTCCCTTCCCAGATGGGATGAATTCTACTGGGACTCTTTGAATGGGTCGTTCATCATGAAGATACATTCTTCAAAATGCTGTTTCTCACACACATAACACACACATAGACACTGATTAAATAACCCCACTCGACTCTCATTGGCTGACGTAACAGAAACAAAGTGCTGCTTGGCTGAAAGTCACATAAATTATGTTCCTACGCTGTAGGTTCTTGATGTACGATGTTTACTTTGGAGCAACTGGCAGTGGAGGCCATGTTTGTACTGCCAGAGCTCTGTTGTATTTATCTATTAACCCCCCAAAAGAGGTTGAGTGATTGGTTTGTTTGCTTGTTTGTTTGTTTATTTGTTTGTTTGTTTGAAATATATGCAAGATTTTGTAAAGCACCAGAATAGTAACATGGCAAACTACCCTGGATTAGAGTCCATAAACATGAGCTTTGCAAATGTTTGATGAAGAAGAACACGAACGCTGATGCTGGTAAGACTGAGTCTAAAGACTTGTTTTTATCTCCGTCACGTTTATCCCAAATAAATAGGCAACATTCACCTTTTGGTCACGTCTCTGCTGCACCAAATATTACGACACGTATGCGTTTTAGATGTAGTGCTGTGTACGTTTAGCTTTGGACACCTTTGGACGTGTACCTTTGATTGATTTTCAGCTGTGGTCAGGTTATGTTACGATAACCTGATCAGCTTCCTGTGGCATTGATCTTCCCAGACTGTTGAACTGATAAACACTGAACCGTTTATGTAACATGTTTCTCCAGCTGTGCAGACCTGTTAACCATCACCTTCTGAAATCCACACCATGTTCTTTGATGTGTTTGGTTATAAAGGTTTGCGAATGTTGACTCACCTCCTTATTCATACATGAGGTATGACAGATAAACTTCAATGTGTTCCACTATCCTGACACTCGGATGTGATTGTTCAGGACTGAATACTGGACTAAATGATTGGTCCTCTTTCCAGAAAATCTCAGTCCAGGTTCATACAGTAAACTCTGAGAAGCCGTGTGTAAACAGAAGCCCCAGAATAAAAACTGACCCGAATCTGTAAATGTTTGTTTTTGAGTATGAGTCTTTTATTTTTTCTCCCTGAAAAAAACACGAGCCAGTCATTCAGAGATTGAGCAAACATGAATTATTATGCTTATCCTCTGTGACGAAATCAAAAACCAACAAATGTTTATGAAGGGAGAGTCAGAGAAAAGAAGAGAAGGAGAGTCAGAGATAGGAGGTGGCACCGCATCCGTGATAACTGCTCTCCCACGAACGTGTTGGGCCGTCCCTGACTCCCTTCACAACTCCCCTCTGCAGGAAGGAGTGCGAGATAGAAGACCACGGAGGGTGTTTTCTTCCGTTGTCACTTGTTCTGTCTTCACTGCTTCCATTTTCATTTCCTTTTTTTTAATTCTTGGTTTCTTTCCTTTGTTTTTCTTTTCAAATTCCTTTTAGGGCTAGGATTAAAGCGGGGACTAGAGTCTGATTTTTCCTTTTCTTATCCTTTCTTTCGTAGTCTTCCATTATCGTTTTCTTTCTTTTCTCCATTTTCTTAGGTTAGAGTAAGGGTTAAGTTTAGGGGTTAGAGGTCAAGGTTAGGGGAAGGCGTTATATTTAGGGTTAGGGTTAGGGGTTAGGGTTAGTACATTGGAAAGTTTACTGCACCACCTGTTCTTGTGTTGTAATAAATGACACCCAGTATGAGATGTCAAATAGCTCTTAGCTCAGAGTATCACACAGTGTTGAGGAACTTAAAAGGTTATGAATGACCAGCAACATTAAATAGCAAAATTGCGTATTATTATTAGAAAATAGGATAAAAAGCTCAACGTACACACATTTTACTTTAAAACATTTAAACATCTGCTAACCAGACTTCGAATGCTACTCAGTGTTTAAAGTTTAACTACTTTGCTAAGGCACCCTGAACCCTGGACCAAAAGCACAGACACTTTACAACTCCAAACTTTGTGTGTGTGTGTGTGTGTGTGTGTGTGTGTGTGTGTGTGTGTGTGTGTGTGTATGTGTGTGTGTGTGTGTATGTGTGTGTGTGTGTGTGTGTGTGTGTGTGTGTGTGTGTGTGTGTGTGTGTGTGTGTATGTGTGTGTGTGCGCGCGCGATGTTTGTTGCTCTACTTTATCTATTGACCTCCGGAAGTATTTGTGACTGGGCACTCGCACACGGGGGCGATAAGGCCAGGAAGAGCGTGTAGACACAGGATGTTGGGTTAGCACTGGGACAACATGAGGGCAGCTTATCACACAGAGAGCAGCCAAAACACAGCAACACCCGCCTGGACCCACACCCCGACCTGCTGACACAGCAAACCAGTCCAGAGCGGGACCGGACCCATTAACATAGAGGCATGGATGCCAATTATCAACATCTAATGAGCAGATACTGTTTATTGGCGACTTATATGCCCAGACTTTGTATGAAAAGAATGTATTTCAATCAATCAACTTTTAGTTTTAAAGCTCTTAATCACATCTGCAGACATTTCGAAGCGCTTAATTTAATGAGTAGTCTGTCAAGTAACAGTGATCAATACCTAAATGTTTATTACATTTGTTGAATGGAATATACCTCAGCAAAGATGTTGGTAACCTGCGGTTTTTCTTTCCCTTCTAAAAACTTTGTTGTGTCGGTGTGAGAGGCCTTAGGATCCTGAGCTCCTCAAGCAGACGGAGGGGCTCCTGTTCCTACGACACCCCCACCCTTCCCCCCACCCCCCCGTCTGCTGCCGACTCGTTATTTATTGCTCTGTAATTTCTGCAGACTAATTGATTTGGCTCGGCTTTCAGGCTGCGGGGAGGAAGGAAGTCAGGCAACCAAGAGGTTAAGAGGGAGTGTGTGTGTGTGTGTGTGTGTAGTCTTTCTTTTCAGCTTGTGTGCGTTATATAAACTGGTCCCTGTTATTTTTTATTGTGACGTATAGTACATATGATCATTATCAGTCCAGCTCATTGGTATCAAAATATCTATTTTTGCAAAAGATGATAGAGATGGATAGATGACAGACAGACAAACAGATAAATAGTTAGATCGAACAGGCTTCAACACCATATTTAGCAGCATTTGTATCTTTGTATCAAATACACTGATTTTATATTATAATAATTTAGTATTGTTTTTTTTTTTTCTTCAGAACATACAAAGATCCTTATGTGGGCCTTTAATTCAGACTAAAAAACACTTAGCGGAGGGTCTTCTTTCAGCATTAGATGTCGACAATTTATAGCTCCACACTAAGTGGTTTCAGGTCAGAAAATGAGGATCCAATGAAATTATCCCCAGACATCACTTAGTAAAAATCAGCAGCAGCTGAGATCGACTTCTGTCAGGTTCAGTGTGCTGCGTCCAGCTGGGCCGTGGACTCTGAGCCCAAACTGTCCTCTCAGGCGTCACGTCATGAGCAGCAGGTTCTATAAAGACCCGACCCTAACCCCATCCCCAGCCGCTTTAGCACTTTGCTGGGGCAGTCTGTCCCTTAAGGGGATGCGTAGTGGTAATCTAGTCCTCCAGATGACCCACCGAAGTGTTTTCAGATGCAAACTCTAAATGGATGCGTAGAGAGAGAGGCGGGGGGGGGGGGGGGGGGGGTTGAAAATCCCAGAATCCTTTGTGAACAAAGACAGTGTAAATAAAAGAAGGCTGCTGCCCTGGTGAAAGAACCGTCTAAATGCAAATGAATAATGAGCATTTTAAAATAATCACCTGTTTTTACCACACTTGTATAATTTGCTGGTAATAAACGCCTATGTTTTGCTTGTACTTTGTTATTTTTGACTAATTCTGTTTAGCTCTGATAACTGTCGATAAGCTATGTTGATGAGTGATGAGAAAGACTTTGAAACATCCAAAATGGAGCTTGCCGTTGCAGAAAAACATACTATGTGTGGGCCTGACTCATGTGGCTCCATACCCTACTATGGTGGAACATGCTATCTGGTGACATACAATGTCTCAAATAACAGTAAAGAGAAGGCATCGGTCTTAGGCGAGCACATGTGCTTAATATTCTTAAAACAAAACGCAAAAGTTTTCCAATAAAATATTCAATTATCATCACTGAGATTAAGACAGAACGTAACTGATCTACTGAGGAGGTTCAGTCAGTCACCCTCCACCACACACATTCTTCATTGTGCGGTATATTCTGTCATATGAGAGCTTTATGTTCGTGCAGTTCAGTCCTGACAGAATCCTCTTTGCAGGTTGGTTTTATAGATCTTGGTTTCATAGATCTTGGATTCATTGATCTAAGATTCATTGAGCTAGCACTGGTCTTGCTACTTTAAATCCTGGAACCTTTCCCGTCAATGTTGTATGTATCCATCCATCCATCCCTGCTAATGATGGTGAAACATCTACATTTACTTTTTCACTTTGGTTCTTAAGATTGAATTAAATTACATTCCTGTTTTTTCCTGGAGTTTGGGTGTTTACCAGGAGAAAGTCGGGTTATTTGATGATCCGGTATGGAAAACGCAATCTGCTTAAAGTGTGACTGGATTAAAACAAAAAAGATATGATGTTTTTTATCAGCATGATTTAAATGTAATTCTTTTTTACTTGTCGACAGTGGCTAACGTTAACTAAACTAACCATCAACCAGCTCCGTCTTCAGATGTAAGGAACGAATGGAGAATCGGTGACTAGTATCTCATCATCTATATCCCAATAAAGCAAGGATGTTGAACTGTTCCTTGTTTTTTTAGTTTCAGTTTTCCGAAGCAAATCACTCACAATGTTTTACATCCCATTATTTAAAAGTCAAATATCCGTCATTGGACAGAAATTGTTTTCGACGACGAGTTGCAACGGAAAATAAAAGAGTAAATGAGCATTCTTTGTCGCATTTTCAACCTTTGGTGCAGAGATCGAGCAAACATTTGTAAAACTGTGAGACTCAGCATCCATTGCTTTATTTGTGTTGTGTTGTGATGACATGCATGAAGAAAAAGTGACAGAAAACTTCTATGATGGAGCAAGAAGTGACTTTCAGGGATTTATAAAAGGAGGAGAGAGGAAGACTGTCTGAATTCTGTGTGAATTATCCAATCTAACCCAAACCTTTTTAAATATGGAAAACTCTCTGGATGTGAACCCAGACTTTCTGGTGCTGGCCAGACGTTCTCCACATTGCAGCCAACACGTCCTTAGAATAAAAACTAAAGACTTTAATAACAGAAGTGAGGACTTGACTAAATATTTTTTTTTTGTGAAGGACTCTGGAACTGTAAAATGACTGGAGCTATTCAATCCGGTTGCTGCTCTGTCATGAAGGTATTTACTTTGGGAAACCAGATGTCTTAACTCTTTACACGGGACATAGAACCTTACTGACGGCCCGCCATTAACAAAGAAAATCACATTAACCGGGTTACATAAGAATAAACGAAACATTTATCCGTCAGAGCTGCTTCCTGACAGACTGTTAGAGGAGAACCACAAAAATGAGGCAAAATGACTGAGTGGGATTCTCCTGTGAAAACACCACCAGGGAATCCTACTGTTAAACTGTTACCCTTACTGTGGCAGGAAAACAGGCCTGTGGCTCATCTCCATCCCTCTCCAGAAGACCGTTCTGATTGGCTGACATGATTTCTCTTGGCTTAGTGTGGGCCCCCCCCCCGTGCTAATTGTTAAAAAATATATTTTCAGCTCCTATTATCAAGAGGCAGTGGTTTTAAATGAGCGTGCCGTCAGGATGTGTGGTGGCCATGTGGTTAAGATAAATACCCCATAATCATAAGTCCTCCGCTGAAGTCAGGCCAGCGTCTTTTCTGCGTGTCACCCCCGTCTCCCTCCCTCCCTCCATTTCCTGCCTGTATCTCCTCAGCTTCCATTAAACGAAGGCAAAAAAACCCCTCTTGAATCATAAATTATAATGTCATTTATTGTTATGTGAAAACCCCGTAACGCAGAGTTTGCGCGCCAACATAAACTCCACCATCAGATCGTCTCCTGTGGTTTTGACAAACATCCACCTCCCCTTAGCTGGGGTAACTGAACAAACAAACCAGCGTCCGGGGGCATTTCAAGCTAACAGCGCTGAATAGAAGAACCCGATGGAGGAGACGGAGAAGGTGTGAAATCAAAGCAGACAGCAGATGTCATCCACACAGGGGGGGGCCTGTCTCATCCCTCCCCATCCAGATGACGTATTACCGTTGACTGTGTCTGACTGTGTCTCTGCTCTCCCTCTGGTCACATGATCATCAACACAGGATTAAAAGGTTGTTTCACCGTCCTCAGGGTTATTAATTACAACAGTACAGTCATGTCTGCACCATAAGGCCCAACTGAAAGCCTAGAAGCCAATTTGAAATAGGTCATTCGTTGAAGGTACGCCTTATAATCCGATGCGCCTTATAGTGTGGAAATTACTGTAGTAATAATTTCAATAATAAATAAACACCAGGATGTAACTTGAGCACAGTTCAGTTGTTTTCCTCCTTTGAATTAGCTGCTAGCCGCTAGCGGAGCCTTAAACTCTGTTTTGTCACATCAGGCCGACTTCGTCGACAGCTCACCCCTTTTCCTACCGTTGTTCCTTCATGAAGACCCGTTAGGTGGAAAAAAGTTGCTATGGAAGAATTATATTCCACCGCAACCCTCACATCACAGCAGCGAGCTGTGGGTCTAGTCGTTTACCTGAACGTAGCCTGAATCTGGTGCGTTCTGATTGGTTGACTCAGTTGAAGACTCGAGACTCTAGAAACGTCTTCAGACCCTGGACAAAAACGTCAAGACCACCAGGACCCAATGGTGGAGGATCAACTTCTAAAATGAACGCATAAAATATGCTTTACTGCACTCAGTGTGTGTGTGTGTGTGTGTGTGTGTATGTGTGTTCGTGTGTGTGTGTGCGCGTGTGTGTGTGTGTGTGTGTGTGTGTGCAGGCTGCTGACAGTTCCACATTAAACACTTCATTAATGTCAGAGCAGCAGAAACAAACCATCCAGTATTCGACTCTCCCCCACCTCCCCCCTCTGCCTCACCCGTAGGTAGAATGGGTGAGGACTGAACGTGTTTGGAACGTTTCCTTCAGAACACTCAATGTTGTTGCTATTTATTTATTTACTTTTTTTTGTACTCTTAATTTGCCTTTATAAGTTTCTTGCCTCTTGTCTGACATCTTTATATACAACTAATAGAACTAATAGAACCTGACTTCAGGTTCTTCATTTTGATATAGATATAAAAATGAAGAACCTGAAAACACAGTATATTCTATTAGTATTCTATTATTATTCTATTACTATAATATTCTATTATATTTAGGTTCTTCATTGAAGTACTATATTCATCCCAGTGGGGAAATTCTTGTTCAAAATCAATATATTAAACACACATAGAGGTTGGAGCACACACACACACACGGACACACACAACACACACATGCATGCATGCACGCGCACACACACACACACACACACACAGTGTTACCCTATGATCAGTTTTTGGGTTTGATGCCTTGCTCGAGGACAAGTACTCAGGAGGTGAACTGACACCTCTCCAGTTCACACTCCAGACTTGAACCACGCTGGACTTGAACCAGCCACCCTCCGATCCCCAAACCAAACTACTGGTGCCAAATTCTAATTCGTTGTCATAGAACCTATATTTGAGTCTTTTATTTAACCTCAGAGCACCAATCACTGTCTCCAAGGCAACAGTCCTCAAGAAGAAAAAAGGCAGCGGTTCCAGTTAATCGATACACCAGTCGTGACACGCTACGGCGCTGACTGGAACTTCAACATCCTCTAAATGATCCAATGTGGAAGCAATTTCCAGTGATACTGGGAAATTGAAAGTGTTCCCACAACCAGACTCCGAGCAGCGTCTCCTCCGAAAAAATGAGCAGCACCCTGAATTGATTTCTAGAGAAGGAAAATGGCCCGGCTTGAACTCTGTCCTTCACCCTCAGTGCTGTCTTCCAGGTAAACAGTGCAACTGTTATCAGGCTAATTATCGGATCCTCAGTTCCTCTCCACCTCACTTCTCCTGCAGGAAAACAGGAAGGCAGGATTAGAGCGACGCACTGCGCAGAGATCCGGAGAGGCCGGACGAGTCGCCGGGTGGAATGCGCACACACACACACACACACACACACACACACACACACACACACACACACACACACACACACACACACACACACACACACACACACACACACACACACACACACACACACACACACACATACACATATCGTGAGAGAAAGAGAGAGAGTTGGAGTCACATTCCTCACACACTTTCTCTTATTCTCTCGGTGTCTGCCCCCCCCCCATTCTATTAAATCCATTAAGTGATCATGAGCAAACAAACAGCACAAACAGCTCAGTGAAAAGCAGTTGAATTCTAGCTCTAATTAAAAAAAAAAAAAAATCCCGGGGTGAGGATGAGGAGGAAAGAGCCAAGAAACAATGAAGCCCCTCAGACTGCAGCCAAGAACGCCACAGTAACATTTACAACCTGCATTCGGGTTCATACCCAGTCATTATGTGGAAGAGGTGCTTGTTATAATCTTTTATAGGAGGAAACAAATCGTCTCCTGTGACTTGTGTTTGTGTTGAAATGCAAAACAACGTAAAAAAAAATGAAAAAAAATGGCGGCAGCAGTTGGCTGAAGGAAACACGCAAAGTTATCTTGGACAGATATCTGTGACCTTGAGAGGCGGTAATTGAGCGGAAAGAGGATGTAAAACATCCGCTGGTGGGGTTTAGAGTAACTACACACACACATACACACACACACACACACACATACACACACACACACACACACACACACAGTGTCAGTCCCAGGCTGGCCTCTCTCTGGCATTATCTCATAGCCTGAGCACTCCCGCCGCCTCAGAGGCCGGCCAGCTCTGCACACAGAAGCATGACGTCCATCTGCCTCGCATTAATCGGCAGATTATGGGAAACCTACACGTCTAAACACATCACTTAGGGTCAGGAGGTGAGGTGCGCAGACACGGTGAAAGCCTGATAAAATTACTTGTTTTCTCCTCTTTTTCATTTGTTTTGTGTTAGTTTACATTTTTAGAGACTGAACTGCAAGTAAGTGATGAAAGAGTGTACTTATTTCTACACACTGATAACTGGGTACCGTATATAAATTGGTCACATGTATAGGGCCCCACATCTGTACACAGACACTCTCTTGGCTGGGGGGGAGTGGGGGGGGGGGGGGGCCCTGTGTCGCCTGTTTCCAGGGACACCATTCAGTGCTCAGGGAAACTGATAGGATGCTCACATGACTTCGGGCATCGCTCCACCACAGGGTGAAGAAGAACTTCAACCTGCTGTCTCTTTGGAAATGAGAGTTAGAATTTTTTTAAAGAACCAAATGTTGTCCAGATGTTCTATATAAAAAAAAAAAAACTGGTTAAAGGTTCTGATTTTACTACCCTACCAGTGAAATTTTGGACACACCTTCTCATTCATTGGTTTTTCTTTATTTTTATTACTTTCTACATTGTGCATTCTCACTGCAGGCATCTGAACTATGAATCAACACAACAGGAATTATGTGGTAAACGAAAAAATAACTCAAAACATGTTTTATTGTTCACGTTCTTCTAAATTTTCTTGCCTTCTTGATGTGGTTGGGAGCCTCAGTTACATCAGTTACACTTTCGACAGCCCTACTCAAAAACTGTTACAACCCATATTATCCAAGTACCAATCAGATAAGTAAAGAGAATTGATTGTTTTATTTAATCCTACTGTTTTATATGTTGGTCTTTCAAAAGTAATAATATGGTGAAACATTAAGAAAAGTTGTAATTTTTATGGAAAAAGAGTGAATAATCCTTATTGAACCTGAGAGGGGTAAGGAACAACATCGCACTAAACATTGATAGAATAGTTAGTAATGGATTTGTAGGATTTTTCTTTGGTTTTGGACAACTTTTGGATAAATAAACATACACTGGGTCAAATTGACCCACAACATCAATGTCGTGTGTGACGGATGAACTTAGAAGGAGGGTTAACAGTCATTACTCTAAGAATTGATGGTCAATCATTCTGGTAATTGGCAAGAACCATCGCGCTACAGAATGAAACCTGATCACATGACCATAGGAATGGACGACCAAGGGTCACGTCTGCTGATGAGAAGTTGATCTGAGTCACCAGCCTCAGAAATCACAAGTCAACAGCAGCTCAGATTAGAGTCCAGATTTCCTTTTCCCCTTTCCTAATTTCCCTTCGGGGATCAAATCAATATATAAAGATAAAAGCCACACAGACTCCTGGTAGCAGACACATCTGTGTGAATAAGGCCTTCATGGTCAAATAGCTGCTGAGAAACCACGACTTAGGAAAACCAGAGATTGATTTGGGCCAAGAAACACCCGGACTGGACATCAGACCAGTGTGAATCTGTCTTTGGTCTGATGAGTCCAAAACTGAGATCTTGGCTTCCACCCTCATTTATTTTCAACAGGACAGTGAACCCAAACACACCTCCAGGCTGTGTGAGGACGATCTGACCAAGAGGGACAGTGATGGAGTGCTGCATCAGATGACCTGGTCTCCACAGTCACCTGACCTAAACCCAAATGGAGGCGGTTTGGGATGAGATGGAGCTCAGAATGAAGACAAAAGGACTAACTAGTGCTCACCACCAACGAAATCTCCTTCAAGACTGTTGGAGAGGTCATTGAGAGAATGTCAAGCGTGTACAGAGCAGTCTTCAAAGCTCAGGGGGGTTATTTAGAAGAGCCTAAAAAATAAAACAAATGCTGTATTCATATCACCAGCTTTGCCAGGAAAGTGGTGTTTGTATTGATTTAAAGGGAATGACTGAGTTTGGTATGTTTGGGTGGCAGAACATGGAGTCCAGGTGGGTCTAAGCTAAGTAGAGATCTGGGACGGATGGGCTGAAGGAACAGGACAGGGCAAACAGGAAGTGAGTGAATGTAAACTCGTAACTGATATTAGGAGCTGCAGGCAGTCAAGGTAGGGGTAGGAAGAACTGTTAGTGAGGCTTGGTCCAGGGACTGCCCAACAAGGAGGAAGAGTTTGCAGCAATGGGGAGGCAACAAGCCCCTGGCAAAGACATTTTAGCTTCCTGAAAAACAACACGCAGGTAGAAGCAACACAATGACACACCCTCCATGACAAAAGATGTCTGAGCTCTTCAAACATCTGATATCCTCACGGATCCAGATCTAGGAGGAACGTCTGATAGCCCTCCATCAATGGTTCACTCTTCATCACACAACCAACCCCAGAAACCTTCAATCTCATCTTCCTCCACCTCCCCTGTCAACACAGTAACTGCTTACACACGGTTCCTAGCCAAACATCAGGATCATGATTACTGACAGCATCTGAGAGTGGGTCTGTTTGCAGCTCTCCAGAGTATGTTTTCATCAGTTTGAACTTTCTGGGTGTTCTATCTGCTGCTGATAGAGAACTCATTTTGGTGCTGAAGGGCCAGACTTCAGCACTGCTCTCTCATCAGGACAAACATCCAGTGTCCCGACTAACCGTTGAATGTTCTCTGTGGTCTGAGCCCCCCTCCCTCAGATATTTCTGTCATGAATAAACTTTCTGGCCTCTGACACTCAAAGACTCTGTTTGTCAGGACTCAGGGTTTACCCAGCATCCCCCATCATCATGATTCACTCTTAGCCTCTTTTTCTCATTTGGGTTTGGAAATATTATTCCGTTGCTAAATTTTTCAGATTGACACCAACTGACCCTGGACCAGTCAGTTTCACAACCCCAGGAAGTGACACATTTCAGCCAAATAGTGAGGTTTCAAGCTCAAATGATGGCAGCAAAAAAATCATCATCATTACCTTCAGTAGAGGTAATGATGATGATTTAAATGTTAGCTGTTCATCAGTGTTTTAAGTGTGATTTTAATTTTATTTTAAAGGATAATTTTAAAACATCAAAGTAACAGTAACTGTTGTTTGTGGTTACCGTGGCAGCAGTGGAACAACCTGGAATGAAATTTTTTCTAATGGATCATCTGATTACGTTTATTATTTCAAAAATATATTCTAATTCTATGTTTTATGTAATGAATTCTTAATTATAGTTCATTTGCATTTTTTTCCAGTGTCAAATCTGCTTTCATTTGATGGCATGAGGGGCATCAAGGGGGAAGCAGGGGGGCATCAAATGGGAATTAAGTTGCATCAGGGAGCAGTATGCAGAGGCGAGGGGGCATAGGATAGGCATGGGGAAGCATCAAGGTGCCCCAAGGGGTAGTAGGGTGACATCTGGGTGCATAAGGGTAGCATTGGAGGACATCAAGGGAACATCAGATGTATCAGGGGGCAGAAGGGGGGGTAGGGGAGGCATTAGGGTGCAGCAGCAAATTGAAATGCGTTAGCATGATCTTGCTCATACGTGAATTAGTAACAAGCATACTTTTTTTTTAATGCTTCACGTTAGAATGAACGTTATCCTACAGCAGAAAAGAAAACAGTTGAGAGAGGGCAATCTGGTTTTAGTTTCTTAAGGTTTTCACTGTCTAAGCACAAAACCACTACAGTTATCTGACCACCTATGATTTTACGACACCCCCAAAAAACTTTTTTTATTCTTTAAAGTTTGAAACTTTCCCTGCTTTTCTGTCTCCTCAAGCTCCTGATGGGTATGAATCCAAACTCTCTTGGCCTCTTCCCTTCTCCCACTATTTCTTTTACTTCCCATCAGTGCAAGACTCATTTCCTGGGGAATCAAAAAACAAGATTTATTGGCCTTGTTAAGCGTAATGTGGAATGTATGTAGTTTGTTTATGTGTGTGGATGTTTTCATGCCATCGCAGAACCACAATGAAGACAAATAGTAAATAACAGAGAGAAAAACACAAGAGAAAAGAATAATACAGATGTGTGGAGCGGGAGAGTGAGAGACAGATGTTGGAGTGGTTTGATTTCAGTCTAACCCGAACCCTAAATTTCCCAGTTGGGTTTCTGCTGCAGAGGAATGGATTTTTATTTCTCCCGAATAAGTTAAGTTCAGATTCAACAGTTTAAACACGTCTTATGAATCATATGGGATGCATCAGATGTATTCAGACAAACAGCGGTTTTGCATATTGGTAAAGCCATTTCTCATGACATATCTTTGCAATGATTTTCCATGCATTTTTATTTTCTTTTGCTTCTGCATTGCAGAACGTACCAACACACAGTCACACACACAGAAGTGTATTTCATCCAGAGGCGTAAACTGATCTACAGTCAGCCTTTAGCCACACAGGAGGAATCTGACAGGAGGGTGAAAGTCGCTATGTGGGTTTAACATCGGATGAAGGAGATCAGTCAGTGGAATAAAATTAAATAAGCACGGAAATACTTGATGTGTGAAAGCCTCTCTCTCTCACTCTTGCTCTGTGCGTGTGTGTGTGTGTGTGTGTGTGTGTGTGTGTGTGTCACACTGCTTCACCAGGTCATCCTCTGACCTGAACCTGTGTGAATCTGAATGACGTGACTCAGCTGCCGCTGGAGGTTTGGCTGCTTTATTACCTCCTGAGCTCCAGGTACTTGGCTCTCCTTAATTCTCTCAAGTGGTGTGTTGACAGTGAAAACAAGCTGAGGAACAAAAGCCAGGAGGGATCCAGGGATCTGATTGCACAGCCTTGAGCCCCCCTCCACAGATTAAGCTGCACCGGGGGTGGGGGGCTTGGAAGTAAAGATGGACAGTCAGACAAAGACACTGGAGTTTGGCCAGTGCGTGAGCGCACCTGAGGTGTCTTCAGATATGCCTGGTGGAAAGCTAGCTCTGTTGAAGGGTCTTCATTTTAACAAGGACAAAACACAAATACACACAAATACGCACACACACAAATACGCACACACACATGCATTACATGTATACATAAACCTCATTATCCTGCTCTGCTTGCAGAAAGGAATCCTGGTCCTTGTTGTTTCCAAGTTGTTTGTTTGTTGTTGTTTATGTTTTTGCGAATTGACAGGCGAATTTGACAAATTTAAGTTTTGCTTCATACCGACTCACAACTGGATGGAACAACAATATACAGTACTTTCCGCACTTTAAGGCACACTAAAAAGCCTATAATTTTCTCATAAACCTTACGGTGCGTCTTAAAATCCGGTGTGCCTTATATATGGAATAAATTGTAAAATAAACAATTCATTAAAGGTGCGTCTTATAATCCAGCGCGCCTTATGGTGCAAAAAATACTGTAACCTAAATCTTAAAGGATGTTAAAGTATGAGGCTGAAATTAAGACATTTCCATGTTCATGTTGAACAAATCCTGACGCCCCATGTTTCATCTCAGGATAGTTTAAAATAGATCATTTCACATTTTTCTAGACGCTTCCTGTTCAATAGCAGAACTGACGCTGTTAC
>NC_090788.1:18990000-19022500 GCF_040054535.1 Antennarius striatus | reverse complement strand
ACTAATAAGAAATATTTTGTTTTATTTAGATGTCCTGTTCTGGATGGATCTGGGACTTCATTGTTGTTTTGTATGTGTGTGTGTGTGTGTGTGTGTGTGTGTGTGTGTGTGTGTGTGTGAAGTCCCAGCGGATGGTTTAACCGCTGCAGTGTTTACCAGCAGAACTTCGAACGCTTCGGAAAGAAGCTTGATAAGGAATGGCCTCAATGAGATAAAGCTGAGCTTTCTAGTTCTATGTAGGGGTTTGTGTCTCACACACACACACACACACATGCACACACACGTCTGTGTGTGAGGTGGGGGTAGAGTGGTGTGGGCTGTAGGACAGTGATGGCTCACAAGGTCAGAGTAGGCAGCGTATATGGTTGTTTTTCTCTGTTTTTTCTCTCTCAGCGGTGGAGCTGTGTGTGCTGCCTCCCCGGGTCTCTCCTCTATCTGGTCAATACCACCACGCAGCTTCTGACGATCAATGGAGGGTCAATACCTCTCAGACGCCTGCCTCTTTGTGCTCTCACTGATTTAGCTACCACCTACCCATGCTTTTTTTTTTTTTTTTACTTTCTCTTCCTCCCCTCCCTGTTTTTTTTTATATATTTTTTTTATGACCCTGGCTCTCTCTTAAATACGTGAACCTGCTGAAATTAGAGACGCAGCAGTAAATCTGGGGATCCAGGGTGTGTGTGTGTTGTTGTTTTTTTTCCGCCAAACGGCATAAACCTTTATGCACACGGTTGCGGTCGCCTGTGGTTTTCCGGATATCCGTTTTTTTCTTTCACCGTCTCTAGACATTTAAAAAAAAAAAAAAGAAAAGGAAAAAGATCTTCGTTGCTAAGCAGACTGACTCATTGATAACATTATTTTAATGAATGGTTTCCGAGTCCAGGCAGTCTACAGTACATGCTGATACAATCAGTACATACAATCCCTTTCACCTGCAGATGGGGCTAGATTAAGTCGTAAAAATGTCCAAACCGTGACATAATTGGAGCATGCAGCGCATCATAAAGGACATCCGGTCACGTGTGGAATCAGCTGAACCAAAAACACGCAAGTTACAATCAGACTGACAACAAGTTGGTGTGTTAACATTGGCTCAACTGTCATTCCTGCAGCACACACTGCTGCTAATGATCACACACACACACACACACACACTGGTTCCATTTCCAGTGACCAATTATGTTGATCACACCACCTGATAAATCTCACTACTTATTTTGTTTAATCTCAGATTTTGAGGCCCTTCCATTTCTCCATGGATTACGGGAACAATGTCAGGGAGAGATGCGCTAAATCTCAAATCTAATTTCAGAAAAAGACAGATCAACATCACAACAAGGAGGTTCAGGGTTTGAAACCCTGACAGGGACCAGGTGTATATACTTGGAGTATTCCCCCCAGATTTCTCCCCCACAGTCCAAACAGATGCAGCGTTGGTGACTTAGTGGCACTAAATTGTCCATAGGTGTGAACGTGAGTGTGATTCATTGTCTCTCTGTGAGTTGGCCCCAAGATGAACTGCGACCTTGAGTCAAATGTCACAACCTTGCAAAAGCAGAGTGGATATAAACATTAGATGGATGGAAAAAGACGAGTCCTGACAGGAATATTCTCTTTGGATTCTACCAGCTGCTTAAAAAGAGAAGTAAAATTCCTCATTAATCAAAATCAATGCCTCAAAATAATGAAGTATATTTGGTAAATTTAAAAAGAGTCATCTGAAGATGACATATCACCTTCATACCCCTCCAAAAAATGTGTCATGTAAATGTCTAACATATCCTACATTTGTTTAATGTGCCTAGACGGTTGACATGCAGAGATGGTAAGAAGTTCAGTATTTCACCCCTTCATTTTGACAGTAAAAATACAAATCACTCCAAATACATGACAACGCTCATAAATATAAGGACCCTTACTTTAAAACAATTTGCAAAAACACAACCAGCTATTATTTTTGCACCTGAATTTTGTTTCAACGAAACTTGTGAAGAGAAACTTTCATGACAAACTTACAGCACACCTGTCAGCACAAAGCTGTGGTTGTACAGTAGAGCTGCATATAATGGAATAATATATTATTTTGTCACTGTACATATTTCTGTGGCAAAAGCAACCATTAAGACAGAAAGTGTAAGTCTGTTGGTCCATTACACAAAATTCCCAAAATTTTTTATAAAATTTTTGACACCGCAAGGGTTTAACACTTAAGAATACTCCTGTTTCATTTTGAAAGTAAGCAGACCAGAGTGAGAAGCAGTAGATAAACTGTCATCAGTAAGTGTTTTTAAAATATGATGTGTTTATTGACTCATCCACTAATGGCTGCCCTTCCTATGCTTGTAAGAGTTTGACTGCTTTTGTCAAATCTTAATAGTTTCACTGCTTTTGTCAAAGAGTATCTTGGAAAAAAATCATTATTTCTCGTGGCGCAGTTATTATTAGACCGTTATGCTGCGGGACAATGGCAGCCTGACATTGGTAGTTACCAGGGTATCCAATTTCCCTGTTGATCAACAAAACAAGTCACGCTCTTGATAAAAGGAACAGAAGAGTTTAGTAAAAAAAATTATAAACTCGGGGTATGACCGACAATCGCTGTTAGTCAAATGTATAAACTTTATAAGACTGCAGAGTAAATGAAATAGTAAAAATAAATTTTAACTGCTGTAAATCCTCATTCTTTTATTTATTTATTTATTACTCATTTTAACAAACTGGCATGCATGGTAGGACACCGTAGGGAAAAAAGAAAAAAGAAAAGACCATTGATTTTTCAATATTAAGTGAATACCAAACACAATCCAAACACAGTATGCCTTTACAAACACAGACAGAGCCATTTGGCATTGTTCTACTGGAAACCCCGCAAGCCTAATATTCTTTACTGAGGAAATCAAGGGGGAGTAAACAAACAAACAAACAAACAAAAAAGCAAACAGCATTAAAACTATTTTTGGGACCAAATTACAGCCCACCAATGATAATCCTATTAGAAACAGTTACAACTCAACTCTTCAGCTCAGACATTGGCTTTGATTATTAGAACATCATTATTAGATGATGACCAATAATTATACTTGATAAGTCACAGATCCTGGTGCAAATGTACATGCATTCATGACTAAGACCCACCTTTACCGACTGTAATTATTTACATTTGATTTCGTTGCAACTCAAAGACTGGTTAGCATGTCTACTGCAATACGTGAAAGACGACTAACATTGGATAGTCGTGTGTTATTTTGTCTTTTCTGTGCGTTGTACATTGTTTATTGCACTATTTCTATATATTATAGTATAATTCAAAAGTACATTACAGTTATCAATGTGTTAAAATCAGTAAACAATATAAAAAAAACTATGGATGAAATATTTATCACAAAGAAGGAGCCATTGAACTTTGGAAAAGATGCAGATAAAAGGCTGGATCTGTGATTGCTCCCCCCTTTTTCTCTCACATGAAGAGAACCCTGTGGGCAGCTGTTTAATTCTAAAGATTATAGACAGATTAGCAGGAAATTTTATCAGAGAACGGCATCGGGGAAAGAGAACAAGCGATTTGTTTTGGGAAGAACCCGCCCAATGGAACAGGAAATGTTGACTTCTCTGGAAAAGCCGTTTCTACATCAAAAGCCATGAATGGACACAAGTTGTAGGTAAATGTTCTCAAGGTAAGGGTCTAGTTTATTGGGAGAGGGGATGGTGGAGCTCAGTGTTGGTAGAGCTTTGCAGTCTGTGCATGCTCTTATAAACCACGTACTGTATCAGAGTGTCGTCACAGCATCAATGAAATAAAGATGCATCACCTGATGCATGAATGCTTTAAAGATACACAAATCTCAATCCTGATTTGGCAGCCTCACAGCCAATATCTGTGATGATATAGGTGATGATAAGCAGCTTTGGGAATCTGAAAGTTTAGTTTAGTTTAGTTTAGTTTATTTGAAGGGGAAAATGCAATTTCATAAAACACATGACTATACATGGTTAAAAAAAAAGCCAGAATTAGCCAGAAGGCTAGTTTTCATTTGTACTCCCCTGGCCATGATGTATGTGTATGTGTGTGTGTGTGTGTGTGTGTGTGTGTGTATATATATATATATATATATATATATATATATATATATATATATACACACACACACACACACACATATATACATACATACATACATACATACATACATACATATATTTTTTTTAAAAATATATATATAAATAAATACATATTTAAAAAAAAGTTGATTAACATCATGAGAAAGCCAGTAGCTGCCGTTACATCATTCTCTGGAGCATTTCTCCTCCTCTCTGTGACTTTATTATATAAGACCACCCATATTTATCCTCACCTCCTGACCCACTCTTGACCTTTTTTTTAATACAACTTTCCTCACCGTTGTAGTAACTTGTGTCAAATCTGCCTTACTTTACCAAAAGGGCATGAAATTCTACTTGAACACTTCCAGACACTTTCTGCATTAAATTCACTGTAGAGGAACCACGATTAATATATATATATATATATATAAAAAACGTAGAATATAAAGTTCATATGCTGTCAAATACGGTTTTTCATTCTTTGAATCTCTAGTATCAGTTAACTAACATACCCTTTTCCCCAAATTGATGGATGGACAAAACACACCCCCACACCCCCACGGAGCCCGATGACATTATGGTAATTGTCATCACCGGGGTTGGAGTGCGTGCGTGACTGACGCCATTAGAGAAAGTGCAATTACAGTAGGCTCCGGTGACCTTGCTGACGAGTAGAGGTCAGGGCTTCTCATTAGAGCGTGGTGGAAAGCAGCCCAGTGTCTCCACTGTGCCAATCAATAAGAGCGTAGCTTGGTCGGTGCTAATCACAGCTTTGACGCAGTCTCACGCCCTGCCGCCCCCCCCCCCATCACCACCATCACCACACAACACCACTAACCCTTCCTCTGTTCCACCTTTTAGCCCCAGAGCAGGAGCACATCACTCCTACTATGAATGGATATAAAGTAGTAAAAAAAAAAAAAAGGTTCAGCGATAACATGAAGTATGTAATGGAAGCATATAATTATACAATAAAGATTACCATTATATATGTCATTAATAACCACAGTTATGTGATGTGAGGTGTCCAAAATGATGCCGTGTATATAAAATACATGTGAATAATTGAAAACAGAACCTCCATGGACTGTTTAAACAGAGCTGCAGTGTTATGAATGAAAGACTGAATATACAAAACCTCGGTTTTTTCTTCATGGGGTGGGTTCAGGTGAAACCTATAATTTCTTTCTCATATTTACTGGTCTAAATTAAATTTTCCTACAGTTCAACGACCAATGAGTCCAATATAAATTGCCATGTTGGGGTCTCAGATACCAAATAAAGGTGGTTACTTCGATGTGATGGCAAAATTTGATGATTTCTTTTTCCAGTAATGTCTTAAATGTTAACACACTTCTGTCAAGTTGAGCACTTACTGAAACAGATTGAGAGAGAGAGACGCTGTGTTTTACAGTTTAACAGTTAGATTTTGTGGGCCCGGCGTGTTTCTTTCATGCCTTCCCCCCACACACAGGTAATAACTCGTCTATAATCTGTGAATGGTTTGAAATCCTCCTTTCAGATACGTATCAATGGACAGTTATGTTGGACAGACACAGGTTTAATAGACAAGGTGCGGCGACACCAAATAAACTTATGATATACTGTTACCGTATAATGAAATTATTATTAATAATCAAATTAATGAATGGATTTTTAAATGTTTACTCTTGAGTGTCTGCGGGGGGTCTGCCTTGTTTCAATGAGGTTTTCCTATCATCCCGTCTCCATCTTTGCGCTGACATCATACACAATGCGATATAATGTGGGGTAGGAAATGACATATTACACTGCAATGAATGTGTTTAAAACAGTAGGCAAACACACGGCTTTATAATTGTCTCGACTGCCTCTCCACTTTCTTACCTGATTCTTCCTCTCTCACTTTTTTTCTTCCTCGCTCTCCTCCTCTTCCTCGGTGTGCAGTCAATCATAACAGCAACAGGAGTGTTTAAAATGCATATTGCTGCACGGCTTTGCAAAAATTCGATGGTATGTATGTATATTAAGATGAATTAACAGAGACAGATGCAGTGTCATCTCCACTTGTCTCACTCTGTGTGTTTATGAAATTAAATACAGTTTTTTTAAAAATCGCTACACATATCAGTAATTCCTCTTATATATGTACATAAAAAGTGTGGATCTCCATAACTGTATTCTATAACATACTGAAAAATGATTGGGTTATGTGGAAATGTGATGTCATTTATTAATAAAATCAACTGTACAAGATATTTCTGGATATGTTGCTCTTGATAATAAAAATTTTTTTCTCAGGTTTAATTGACATTTCTCACAAAAAAACCCCAAATAGCTAGTGAAAAATTGAGGTGCAGATATCATTAATTAGGATTGTAAGTAGTCATAATTACAAAATGAATGTTAATTTTGAATTATTACCTTACATACTTTCATAAATAAAAGTCAGGTTGACTCAGTCTAATTGAAATATCGACAATGAAGCTTTCCTTCATTTAAGAAAACTCAAATGTTGCCTTCATCATTCACATTTGACGTATGAAAAATGACTTGAAGAAATGCCCCTGGTTGTTACCACCATTAGTTAAATGTCCTACATTCTGGACAGTGACGATAAATAAATAATCAAATGAAAATGAAGTCGTGATATATGCTTTCTGAGACAGTCCAGGAACTGTTTGTCCCTCAACTCAACGGAGAACTTTTTTCTGCCACCTGTGGTCAGATGAGACCGACTCATGAATGTTGTAGACTTGATGATGACTCTTGTGAGTAGGCAGCGGTGTTTTTCTGTCCTCGGCGGCGTGAGGTATGCAGTTTGGCTCGGGGGCAAGCAGTCAGGCAAACAGGCAGCCGGGGCTTACAGAGATGGAGGGGGAGGGGCGGCGCCCAGTGGACTCCTGATCCACCGCCGTTCTTTCTTTGCACTCTAGCGGGGGCCAAGTCATCAGAGCCGCCGGTGAAATCAAAGGCCCCAGTCTGACAAAGACTGCCAATTAGGCCCGGATGAGACGTCCCCTCCACCCTCCGTCTCACTGCTTTCGTGCCCCCCCCACCCCCATCTGAGTTTTGTCATTATCCACTCTGTTTTATGTTGCTTCCACCCTTTTCTCTCTTGCTCCATCTGACGTATTGCTCCAGGTCTCGGTCAGATGGGACGAATGGAGTTGGACCAACTCTTTCTCTCTCCGCCTTTCTGAAAAATAAAAAATAAAGACGTAAAGATTTTTGTGCATTAAGCTGTAACTGCAGCTGAGGAGTAAAGTGAGCATCCCGTGGCCCTTGTGGTTCCCTGAGACTTGTTTGCTAAAGACTGTGTTGTGTAATGTTGATAACAAGATCAGGAGGGATGATTTCTTAGCTGTTTTCAGTGCAGCTCCAGGGACGGAAATGTTCGATCACCACTCTCCTCTGGATTGAAATGTCTCAATGGCTTCTGGTTGGATTTCCATCACAGAGGAGAACTCATCCTGTGCAGATTCCTTCAACTTTGTATATACAACAACAAAAACTGTTCAGCGCAGCACTAAGCATTATGGGAAAATACCACCCTGTACATTTTTTCTTATGAAATAGATGATTATCAAATTCGCAGAAGGAATTAGATAGTTGGTGGGATTTATATTGGAACATACTAGCTTTCATACATGAATAGTTTTAAATGTCTTTAATGATACTGTATAAACTCTATTCTGTTGGAGTTGGAGCCGATTCGTACTTTAATTTAAAAAAGTTATTTCCCAAAACAGCTGTACAAGGTTACTAGTTCTAATGCTCCTTAAACCAGAGTAAATAGCGTGCTTGTCGGAGTCTAATTTCAGTCACAGCTTTGCTGCTGAGTGAGTATTTATGGCAGCGGGACGTGTGTGTGGGATTGACTCAAAATAATCTACAGTGGCCGTGTTCATGCTAATGAAGACACATATCATCTAGAGCAGGGATGTGGCTTCTTAATGCTTATAGGAAAACAATAGAGCTCAGTGCAATCAGCTGAATCGGACAGCAACATAAAGATATGTTGATTTTTCAGTTTTACTCTTATAAGTAATTTACCATGTGCTTAACAAACAATAGTCCCGTTGATTGTGCGTTGTATCAGAAAGTGCGATATTTTATACATAATTATAAAGTATAAAACAGTTTGCTTTAAATTCCCATTTTTATATCACCGTCTTTTATTTTATAAAAGTTGAATTTATGGAACCTGGCTTATGGCCTTCATATTATTAATTCCTCTCTTGAATTTGATGCTTTTTTTTCTGGAGAAAAAGTGACATAAAAGGAAAGAGAGTGCAAAAAAAGAATGCTAATGGCTAATATTAGGCTACTGGAATTATTGGCACACATCACAAATGTCCTGCTATATGATATTTACTATTGTCAAACAATCTTTGCATGTTAAGAGGCCATCACATTTATTACCCGCATACAATTAAGACCCAACCAGCAAAAATCACTAAAGCATCTTCAAAAAAAGATTCACAAAAAGAAAGTCTGTGCTTCTGTCTGTGCCGTCCATGTCTGTTGAATCTCCATTCATTGGCTGCCTGTGGTTCGTCGTAATGGATTGTAAACCCTGGTGCAGGCGTAGAGAGAGCAGCCGAGGGAGCCGCACCCCCAAATACCTCCAGGCGATCCTCCAGCCCTGCACGCCACTTGTGCTCTATGCTCCACTTCCCTCTCTCACTTTCCACTTCCTTCTCTGGTTTTACTCCACCAAAGACCAAATTCTTGTACCCCATACCGCCCAAATGTTTCCCCTCTGCAGTCTGAACAGCGGAGTCACTGCCTGTTCCTTTGGATCACTCCCTTCATTCCTACAAAACCATTGATATGTTTTCTGTATTTTTATTTTTATTTTTTACTTTAAAATTGTTACTGCTTCACGATTTATCTCTTCTTTGTCTTGTAGTTTCACTATGAGAGCACATTTTCACCACAGAAAAGTCAGTTCTTACTTACATTTAACTAGCCCTAAAGTTTAAGTCCATATATATCAAATATAGACCGTGTTTGAATGATTCTGGTCTTTCTCAATACAAACGTATCATCGAGACATGGTAGATCTGGCTCTGACCGTCCATCAGTGATCAGAAAAAGAAAAAGAAATTTGATAATAATTGATGTATTCCAAAGATGACTTTCAGTACTGCCGCATTAAGGATTGGTCATGAGCTCGGAAACCTCATGAATATCACAGAACGGGCCCTGAGGACAGGATGTAGGGAGAAACGCCGCAAAGCCAAATCCAGCTCCACCAGGCATCAGGCTTGGAGAGTCAGGTTGCCAACAATGACTCATAGAACAGGAAAAGACTCAACAGTTCTCCTTCCCCTCACTCACCAATAACCTCAACGGCCTTTAGTGTCTTATTGAGCAATAAATCTCGCCTGTTCAGTCCCTCCTCCTTACAGACAGCAGGATTCCTCTCCTCTACCACTGGAGATGTACTTTGCATCATTAGTAGCAACAACTGTTTTTTGTGCATGTCATAAACTAACTGTACTAACGTCTCATGAAGCTGTGTGAAATTCTTTTGGGGGCCTTATTGTCAAAGTTTTAAATATATCCACTCTCCTTTCCTTTAGTGATTCTATAGAGAAGGGCCATGATGTTGTAATGCAAAGATACCTAGAGACCATTTCATATTTATTCTAACATTTTCACATTTTCTTGTATTAATATTTAGTCACGGAGGTAAATGCAAGCTGTGATTCTGCAACACATTTCATCACTAAATGAATAAATCAGTTACTCAGTTGTGTGTACAATTTAAGAGACAAAGTGCTATAATGTTTGACACGTGTTTTAATGAAGTGAAAAAACTATGACCTCCAACATTATTGCTAGAATAATCAGGGTCATCCTGTTGTTACCTTTTCCATTATCAGGGACAAATAACGTGTTTAACCTGGTCTTCAAAGGAGCACCTGGAGGTGCTGCTTGGTGCTTAACTTTTGCTTTGTGTGAAGCAGACGTGTTCTAGGTCGCCATCATCGCTTGTAACCACTTGAATTTGAATGGCGGTATCCTGCCTCCCTGTAGAACTCCTGATATTGTGAAACTAGATTTGTTTCAGAAAGGCACAGCCATTCTCACCAGACATCTCTTCTAATTATTCCGTTCAATGTGGTGAGAGTAAACGCTCACAGTGTAGGACCATGTGATCAGCTGACTTGTTGGGTGGTACACAGCATATGATCGAGGGAATCTCTAATCCCCCACCTTCTTTGGGAATGACCCTGGGTTGAGTGTAGACAGAAACCAACTTCCAGTCAACCCTGAAACCCCAAGAATGGACAAACTGAAGAGACTGGTTTTCTATTTCCTGTACCATTCATTTCACAAATACTCCTGTTCACCCTGAATATCATCTTCTACAGTACTGTGGTCCTGTATGTCAGAAACAACGAGCTGATTAAATAAGTTTGTGTATTTTACAGCAGTAGATAGTCTGTGTATGTGTGGATCTTAGAGCATGTAACTGTCATGTAGAACAGTGGATCCTAGGCATGAAAAAGTAGAAATAAATAAGTCATATGAAACACGTCTGTACTGACATAGAACATGTGTGCTTTGCAAAACTATCTTGTACAAGTGATTATTAAACCATCTAAAACATCCACGTCATATTAGCATTAGATGAGTGGTGTAAAAAGCTGTAATATATATAATATACCCATAATCTTTATTGTTATGGTTGCCAATTTGAGCGTTTGCAGCACCCTAACAATGAGGGAGAAGGGAAGAGAAAGGGCCGTGGTCTGAGAGGGTTCTCCTCTCACTGGAGGAGACAGATGCTTGTTTACTGGCCTCATTATGTCAACAGCTGTCCGGAGCAGGATGCACTGTGGTCCTCCGTCCATCTACTGAGACCCGTAAGTCCAGCACCAGGGAATTGACACCCCTCAAAAAAAACAAAAAAAAAAGCTTATGAGGCTCTTCATTTAATTTGCTGGCCTCTCTACATGTAAGCATAATTGCAGCCGAAGCTAAATAATGGATTAATATTGTCACTCATTTAAAGGTGTGAAATCAATTTTTTTTTGACTCAATATATCACAGGAATAGCCACATGTAATGGAATAGTTTGGCTCTGCTGTTATATTCGTTTTAGATTCTAATTAAAATGATAATTACAAATGATTAGACATGCTATCAGTATTGTTTAAGGAATTAGCAGTTTAGATAAACTCCCCCCCCCCCCCCCACACATATCTATCTTTAAAACGTCACCAAAAATGATCTGATGGAAAGGGTAAAGACTTTTATTTCTGAAATTTGTTTTACTTTTCAACTAGTTAAGAATCTGTAGTTACTGAAATTAGCAGATTATTCTTTTCTTCCTAAACACAAGAATATAAAAATGTATACAACACGATACACAATACTAACATTGATGTGTCTGTGTTGCTCATTCACATGCATGCCTTTGCCCCCAATGTGTACATGTGTTGTTTTTCTCTCTCTGCAGTCCCCCACATCTATAATCCTTTTTATTGAAATCCGTGTCACCTGCCGCCTGCGCAGTCCAGCACCCCGAAGCACTAGACGGCTGGCATAGTGACGGGCACTGCAGCGATAGGAGAAGAGGGGAGAGGCAGGAGCCATGAGCTTGATGTTCATTTAGTTTAGTCGCTTTTCAATTCTAGACAAATTTGTGGCTTTTACTTCATGTGTAGATTTAGCAGTAAAAAGCCTCACAGATAATCAGCAGGGGCCAAAATGCTGAAAGTGGAGCCGCTGAGAGAACCTAAATTTTATGTGACAATTGTTTCAAATTTTTGCTGTGAGCCCTGATACCTTCCTGTTGTTATGGCAGCACACTGTCACCAGAATTGCCCACATTTTAGTTGGTCAGAAAGATGGAGTCATGGTGGTTGTCTTTTTCCTGGATGCTTGTTGCCTCTTTCCTCTTCCCTTAGAGAAGAACGCGGCGGCAGCAGCAGCAGCAGCAGCACCACACTGAGCGTCTGCGTTTGGGGAGAGATTGAGATGGAGTGGGTGAGGTAGCCCATTCCACAAGGGAGGTGGAGAAAAGACAGAATAAATGGGAGAAGGGAAAGCCAGAGGGGGGGGGGGGAGAGGAGGAAGAAGGGGAGGATTGAGCAGAGAGAGCGGAAGGCAATTTTGCAAACCTGTGACACATTAATTATTAACAAACTCGGGCTAAATGCGTAAACTCTCCCTCCTCGTTCGTTCTCTCTTCTCCTTTCTTCACCTTTTTGCGCAAAATGACGGTCACATGCACCACACACACACACGCACACACACACACACGCACACACACATAGAGTGAGGCGAGGCGACATGTGATGCTCATAACATGAAGTGGAGCATGGCAAAGGGCGGAGTGGGGGGGGGGAAGGTGTCAGGCACAAGGCCCACAGAGAGTGTGGGAAAAGGAGGAAGGAAAAGGGGATGAAGAAAGTGTTTATTCATCTGCTTTCATCAGAGACGTGGATTTTGAAGCCTCACGGAAGAAATATATAGAGCAGGAAAGACGTGGTCTGAGTTTTATGTTTGGTTATGAATAACCACACAAATGTAAAAAAAAAAAAAAGAAAAAAAAAAGAGAGAGAATCTCGTTTGATCCTCTTCTGCAGCAGCTGAGATGGATTCACGCCGTCTGGAGAGCAGATAATCATCGATAGGTGACCGGTTCCTTTGGCATTCAGGATCATCTAATCAATCGGCAGGAAAGTTGCAACAGCATTTCATGAACATTTGTTATGTGTGTGTGTCCATGCATGTATGTGTGTGTGTGTGTGTGTGTGTGTGTATGTGTGTGTGTGTGTGTGTGTGTGTGTGTGTGTGTGTGTGTGTGTGTGTGTGTGTCCAGGCAAGCAGTGCTTGAGCGGTCACTCTGCCCCTCTGGCGATTGGTGTGTATTTGGTAGGGAATGGATCCTCCCCCAGGAGTGCAGGGAGGAGATGTGTGTGAACGTCTCTACAGTAGTTTTTTGCTGCAGTCCTCTCACACACAACAGCTATGGTGTCCACATGTGGTTGAACACGGACACGGCGTGCAATAAATGCTAGAGGTAAGGGGAGGCGGTGCAAAAAATACCTTCAGAGCATCTTCATCTTCATCGATCAGACTGTAACGGTGCGGTCAAACTGTAAGCTCATAAAGTTTCTTTTTTTCTCACATGGATATTATACATGCTGTGTAATCCAAAACACAGGATGTTGTTGTTGTTGTTGTTGTTGTTGTTGTTGTTGGATTTGTGTGTGCTGTTGACTGCAACAGTGGAGAAACAGCTGGAACGTGTGGTCTGGGTATCCCGCTGTTACCTTACCAACCTCACGGTTAATAATGTGATTGTTCTTAAGAAAAAAGATTTAAATCAGCCCAACACAGTGAAAAAGGTTGTTGTTTTTTTATCCCACACATTTTCCTTCCATACCACAATTACAGTATTTTCTGCACTATAAGGCGCAATGGATTATAAGGTGCACCTTCAGTGAATGGCCTATTTTAAAAAAATTCTTTTCGTACATAAGGTCGATTGGATTATAAAATGCATCGGAGAACTCATCTTCAATGAATGGTCTATTTTAAAACTTTTTTTCATAAATAAGGCACATTGGATTAAAAGAAATTGAGAAAATTTAAGGCTTTTAGGTGCGCCTTATAGTGTGGAAAATACTGTACCTGGCAGACAATACCCACAATGCAACTGAAGTGGTGACAATTCAGTAGCTCAATGCAAAAATAAAGAAGAGGTCTGGTAAAATAACTTGTTTCTATCTCCACTTTCAGATTTGATCTCTTTCACTGACCAATGGAAGGGACATCAATTCAGACTACATCATGTCAGACTTTGGTTAGTTATAAAAGGGGTTATAAGCATCTCTTATCGTCTAGGTAACTGTCCACATGACTGTCGATTGAAGACAAAATGAAACGTCAATCAAAACTAGTAACCGAACCGAAATAAAACACTTCATGAACGTCAGAAAAGAAAACAAAAATGGGAGTTGGTCTTTTTCCAAAATTGATTGGTATTTGTTTTGTTTGTATCGCTTAATAATGCAGGTTGACAGCTATTTATTTATTCTGCCCAAGACAAAAGAAAAGAAAAGTAAGTCTTATGATAAAATATCCAATATGGTAATGACAAACAAATGGCCATAGATCCTGTTCGTGCACATTCACACCACAATGAGCAACTTTACATCACAATTGGCACCATTTAGTTACAATGGCTACTTTGATTCTGGCAGCAGGGTGTATGCCATTTCTGTGATTGCGAAGAGGACAAATATTGCCTTTGTGTCCAATGCAGATTGACATAAAATCTGTCCGTGGTGCTGAATTACTTTTTGGCCTCTTTTGAGCCGTGCATATTATAAATCTTTGGTGTAAGTTGACATTTGCATTGTCTGCCTCCTCCTTACACTTCAAAATTCCTCACAATGAAACATATGTGTTGACAATATTGTTGTACACATTTTTGAGAATATGTGAACATTTTTCATCCAAAGCTTTTTTGTGTGAAAGACTCATCAAAAGAATATACATAATTTGTCAGAAAATGATTTCCACCCTAAACTCAAATCATTACATTTCAATTTTGCTACTTTTATTTTGCCATCCTTCAGTGAAGAAGAGCTTTTAGCATTATCTATTTCTACTCTGTTTTGCTGACGGTTGCAGTCGTGGCATGTGATAACACCGACCATTTACACGAACGCTTAACTTCCCCTCAGAGCGTCACGTCCTTTCTCAGCCTCAGATATGACATCCTGTCTGGACGGCGGTCACATATGGAACAGTGGACACCAAGAACGTCAGCGTGGGGATGTTTCTGAATGTTAAGTAGAAGTTGCCAAGAGTTTCACATAAAACCCAGCTGTCACTCAGGCTGTGGGTGATTAATACCAGTTTATATGAATATTAACATGTATATAAATATGTATATAAATATACAGTATATATATATTAGCTGTAACCCGTGGAAATTCCACGAAAATTATAAATAGCGTGGAATTTACACATGTTCCACGCTATATATATATATATATATATATATATACGTATATATATATATATATATATATATATATATATATATATATATATATATATAGCTATATGTGTGTGTGTGTGTATATATATATATACAGTATATATATATATTTACATATATATACATATCTACATATATACACGTGTATATATCTGACATCAGCTAACTTTTTAAAACAAGCAAAGAGAGAACTTTTTACAGATACTACAAAGTCCACAACTTGACAAATAATATTTTATCAAGTTATTTGAATAAATTCACATCAGGTGTGAATTTATTTATGTACATAAGCTGCAATCCAAGATTATCCAGAATAACAAATGAAAACATGGCTTTAGTGTCATTTAAATACAGAAATGATCTTCCCACGAGACAAACCTCATGGTTGTTAAACTATAGGAGCAATTATGAAAGTCTCTGTGTGTTATTAAATTAAACTTATTCACTGAAACATTTACACTTTTGAAAGACTGTATTTGCATGACACAAGGGATATTTTCTGATAAAATTGTCTTTTAGGTTAATGATTTTATTTAAATTCATTCGGAAGGAGATAAAGCATCTTTGATTTATGCAGCTGAAGTGCAAAAAAGGTTCAAGATAACATTGATGACATTATCCACTCTCAGCAGATACATGGTGCTAAAATCTCTGCAGACAACGGCAGAATAAAGAGGTAATATAGTGAGTCAGCATGACTCATGGTTTGAAATGTTGCCAGCATGACCTAATCTAACCTGGAACTGTGTTAATAACATGTACTTAATGCTCTGTCATGCCATGTGTGAGCCTGACACAGGCTATCATGACTCTTCACGGTGCCCAGGGACTGAAATAACCAACCCTCATGCTGTACAACTACGGTGGGCGCCTGCCATGACTGCAGATTGAAAGGCTGTAAGAGGGGCTGTGTGAGGGGTGTAGTCATTACACTGTCACTGCACCCCCACCTCTTTTGACACTCGCATTTAAACGTCGCCAATCATTTCCGCTTACAACATCAAACTTGATAACACTCACGAAAAAAAAAGGTCATGTGGTACTAGTGGAATAAATCCACAATGCAATTTAGAAATATGACATGATGAAAGCCAAGCTAAAACCCATTGGCTGATAAATGCCGTGAATGGTGGGTGACTTTAATGAAGATTATTTATTTTTGGAGATTATTTTCAATCAGAGCTTTATTATGTCAGTTTTTGTTCCATAATTTTTCCTTTAAGTTTGCATTAAAAGTGTTTTATTGGATTCAAGAACAGATCTCTTTCAAATGGCGTATTAGCATCAATTCACTGTCGTCAATTTAGCTGTTTTTTAAAACATGTTTTTTAGGTTAATAGTTAATGGAATCGCTGAAGTTGACTATGCTTGATTTCTTTAATCATTTAATGTATTGGATTTAAGTTTCTTTATATTTGGATCTGTACCAAATTACACATAATCATGTATTCCAACATCATAAATGTTATTAATATTAATAGAAATTAATTAATATTAATTTTTGTTGTTATTGTCGTCAGTACTACCTGTGCTTTACTACTTCAGAAATTAAAAATAATGTTATAAAACACCCTTCATGATATCAGTATATTAAAGTGGAAAATTAACCTTGAATCCAACCTTTACAGTATTTCTGAATCTGCATCCAAATTCAGCGGGGTCTTTTGTGACCCAAACCCCACCGTCACACAGTTCATCTAAAATCATTCATTAAAACGGATGACTTAACCTCCTTGGTGGGGGTGACAAGAAAATAAACAGGTTGGAAACAACACTCCTTAGAATCCAGGATCAAAATCATTTGACTTTTAACTGATTATTTGTAGGTAATAATATTCGTGCAGGCTTCGGTCATAGTGGACCCTGTCTCGACTCACATTGGGTGAAGGGCAGGGTACACCCTGGACAAGTCACCAGCTATCTAAGGTAGGCCGACAAACATTCACACCTATGGACAAATTAGAGTGTCAGAGCGGCTCCAGGTGGAATTGAACCAAGGATCTTCTTGCAGCCCCACTTTGATTCATCCATTCATTCATTTCCTTGACCAGTTATACCATTTAGGGTCCAGGAGGGCAGAAGCCTATCCCAGCTGACATTGGGCAGGAGGCAGGGTATACCACTGCAGCGACATGCTACTTCAGCCTATTTTTACGTCATAAACGTATTTTAACACCTAAACGACTATTTTTACAGTGGAACGCTGAAAAGCCAGACTTGTGTTTTGTTTGTTTTACATATTGCATCTTATCCATGGCTTCAGCAGCTCAAGTAAACTGCTTGCATAACAGCGCTCTAAGAGTTCTACACCCTGTAAGTGAGGTTGTGTGTTTGTGAGGTTTTTAAAATGCCCCTCGTTCTTGTCTCTGGGCCACAGGAGTAGCTCAGCTCTAAGAACGGTAACGAAGAAGTCGCTTTAGTCAAATTTAATAGTAATCACATCACGTTATGTCACCAGAAATCAAGAACAATCATATTGGTTACATCATTAACTGTGGATGTGTCGAGATAGTTCATCCATCCATCCATCCATCCATCCATCCATCCATCCATCCATCCATCTTTTACAGCCACTTATCTGCTTTGCAGTTCATGGGCTTGCTGGAGCTAATCCCAGTCTGTTACTGGCGAGGTACACCCTGGATGAGACGCCAGCATATTGCGGGCCCACACAAACAAACAAACAATAAATAAATAAATATATAAATAAATAAAATGAAACAAAACAAAACAAAAGCACACCCCCCCTCACACACACACAAGCTCACAAACAAACACACACACACACACTGATGGTAGTTTATACTCTCCCGGTGCTGACTGGATTGTTTGTCTGTTTTTTTGTGTGCCTTTTCATAGAAGTACACAAGATCTACTTGGAATTGTTTAATCAATTTTTTGTGTCAGGGAAGAACCCATTAAATTACTGAGTGGTTTTTTTCTCTACACTTTCTTTCAACCAGCGCTTTATTCACTATTTCCATCGATTACACATCAATGATCCTATTTATCTTGACTAAACTTAGTATATAAGGGTTGGTCATGTGGTAATGACGATCGCATTAAAATTTCAAATTCTGTTTTTGAATGAGTTTGGATGAAATGCAGAATCTAAATAAACAATATGATGATAATAACGTAAATATTTTCACATTGAAGCTGAGACTTCTGGGAAACTTTCGTACCTCAACTCTGACTCGGATCACCGTTACAGACACACAGTCCACCTTCGCTCATCCTGTTGGAGTCCTGAAGGATGTGGTGGGATAAAACGGGATGAATTTCCCTTTTCATCCATTTATTTCCCCGTGACTGGGCGTTAGCTAGGAGCAATCGTACGCCGATGCTGGGGTAGCATGTCTCCCATCAGGTATTTCTCTCCTCCTGAGGTAAGTCAGGAAGGCGCCGTGGGCAGAGATCAACCTAAAAAAACAACAACTTGTAACCATGTCTGATGTAAAGATGAAGGTACAGCCGGGAACCACTTGGCACATCACTGCTTTTCTCCACAGATGACTAAATCCACCAACTAGCACCATTTTACATATTAATTGAACTTGTGGTGTATACAACTTGTTGATGAGTGAGATTTAGAGGTACCAGTATGTAACTTTTGGACAGGAACGATTTAGGGAATTCTCTTCTCATTCTTTACAGTACAGTATTTCCCGCACTATAAGGCGCACCTAAAAGCCTTTCATTTTCTCAAAAACCGACAGTGCACCTTATTATCCAGTGGGCCTTGTTTGTGAAAAAAGTTTTGAAATAGGCCATTCATTGAAGGTGCGCCTGATAATCAGATGCACCTTAAGATCCAGTGCGCCTATTATATGAAAAACGTTTAAAATAGGCCATTCGTTGAAGGTGTGCCTTATAGTCCAGTGCACCTTGTAGTGCGGAAACTACTGTATTTGTACAATGCTAAGCTATGCTAACCAGCTGGCTCCAGCTGGATATTTATTGTAGATACAAGATAGTGATACTGATGAGCTCCAAAATGTGATACTACTTGTATTTTCCACACATTTGTCCATCACACTCCTGTCTTTGACTCACCTTTTTTGCCCAGCTTGTCACACATGAATAACTCTAACAGACACGTTCTTGGCCGAGGACCTTTGAGGCGCTGGTCCCAGTGGATTTGATCTCTAAGGACTTCTTACTGGTGCTCAGGAAAAGGGGGTGTGAAGGAGCTCAGATGGAGGTCGTGCTGGACTTCGTACTGTCAAGGATTCAAACTAAAAAATAAACAGCTGTAGTATTTTTTGTATTATTTCATTGTTATTGTTATTATTATGTACATGCATTAACACGCAGACAGATGCAACGAAGATGCGGACAACAAGGACGGTCTCTGGCCCTGACAGTCCAGCTCACCATGGCAACACATCCAACTGTGCAGACCCTGCAGCTGAATTTGTCTTCTGCACGCTGCATGCAAAGCTGGCAGCATCCACGTATGCACATACATACACAATCACTGCAAAGCTGCTGTTTTCTAAAACTTTATGCATGCAAAAAGAAGAAAACTCTCATCGCAGCTATTGTTAGTAGTTATTTCAGCATGAGGAGTATTTCTGTGGGCTCATTTCACTGACTTAGTTGGATGAGAAAAGATATTAATGTGTGTTTGGTTTTGGTTTTTATGTGTGTACATAATCTTTTGAAACTTGCACATTTATGGAGGGATCATAATAAAGATACAAATCAATGCTTTCTCCTTCGGTCTCTCGGTCAGTGACTTTGAGGAAGTCTCCACGCACACACACACACACACACACACACACACACACACACACGCTGTGCTGCTACGTCTACAGACCAGAGCGGCCTCCTGCTGCCGTCTGGTTTCCTCTACTCCTTTTAAACACCCCTGATGAACAGCGTGAGCAACCTTGAGATGAGGCTGTGCTTACACTCAGAGTTGTGACACGCTGTCACTGCGTCACTGATAACTCAGCCTTCGTTTTTTTTATTTTCAGCTACGACGTTTTGTTACCGCGTCTTGTTTTAGTTGTCTAAACCGACAGAAATGAAGCAGATGGTTTGTATGGTTTTTTTCATGACAATTGGTGACTCCAGGTCCACATTTTGACAGCATGATCGTCATATTTTGTGCCCCGGATCTAATTTTTTTTAGCACTTATGCTGTATTATATGACAAAGAGAAAAAAAATGCAAAATAGAATATGGAAGGAGGTGGAATGACACACCTGAATGCCCCCTGCTTAGACTGTTTTGTTGGGTTTAAAGCCATCATATCCATCTGTGCTCTTTAAAGCCACCAAAATATATAAATAGTAATTTCATCACAAAAAATAGAGTTGTTAGTTTGCTTTATTGATTAATTTATTGGTGATTTTAATGATTTAATACAATGGATCAGACGTGAAATGATCCATTTCAGAGCTTGAGGTCTTTGTCTCACTTTTGTGTGGCTTGACTATAAAAACAAGATTGATATTGCAACACAGCAGTTGCGTCGCAAAATGCTAGCATTATTACAAACTGTCTATCCTGCTCTATGTGTGTGTGTGTGTGTGTGTGTGTGTGTGTGTGTGTGTGCAACCTCCTCTTTAAGCACCCCCCACTTCCCCACACACATGCACACACACGCACACACACACTGAGTCCCTGGTTTGTCCCCCTGCCCACTTCCTCTGCAGCCTATGGTGTTTCCGCTGGGGTGAGACGGTGCCAGCTCCCTCCCTCTGCTTCCCAGTGGGGTCCTGCCTCCCGGCATCTGTCAGGGCAGCTGTCTCTCCTCTCCACTCTGCACTGCACCACGCTATGCTTAGGCCTCTACACTCAACTGTGAGCTGCACACGCATATAGTGTAGTCGCTTTAATACGCACCGAGACACCGTATAGGACACGTCCTTGCAGTTTTTATTGGGTGAAGTCAAAAGATTTTTCCCTGATTGACAAGCGAGATTTAATCAATTGATTTAGAGCACTCGACTGTCCAAAATTGCAGATACTGTCCAACGAGAGACCGCAGTCAGATGGAATGAAGTCAGATCAAGGCCTTGCGGAATGTTATTGTGAATGTGTGGTGATTCGGATTTAAGCAACGCTCTGATTTTTCTTACTCACATGCACGCTCACAGTTAAGAAGGTGAGAGACTTTTAGGAAAAAAAAACAACAAAAAAAACGCGTTGATGGGTTTTGCAGATAATCAAAATAAAAAAAAATGTAATAAACACACACACACATGCGGCAAAGGAAAAGCAACAGAAGCAGCTGTTTTCTCTGTGGAAACTTCAGCGCTGGCTTGCAGACGTATTATTCAATTTAATTTGGTTTTTTTCATTTGAATAGTTGCTGGCAATAGACCGGAGACGTAACGGCCAAGGAGGGGGGAGAAAGGAAAAAAAAAAAAAACAGCTAGAGAGCAGAGTTGAAAGACGGATGGGTAGCCTGGGTCGAGGTGCGCCAGAAGCTTCAGAGGGTAAACAGATGAGCCTTTAGCTTTTTTTTTTTTTGCAAGGCCCAGGAAAGTACAGAAGGTGAATGCTTATGTGTGTTACGGGGATAGAAGTTTTGGGTTGGTGGTGGTGGTGGGGGGGGGTGTAGCTGACGATGAAACCAAGAGGATCATATGAATAAGGAGAACAGTGGACCAGAGAGCGGAGAAGGTCCACGTCTGTTGTTGTGACTGTGAGGTTGGAATAAACCCGGCATCAATAACCTCCTCCCGTCTTCACCGGCAAGTCACAAAGCACATAAACCCCCCCATCCCCTCGTCGCCCCCGCCACCGCCTCCTCCTCTAATGTGCACACCGTGCACCCTCACAGGTAAGCACGCACACACTCCAACTCACATGAAAACACAAAAGAGCGTGCACATAAACAGACAAGGAACGCAGACGTCTCTGCCCCCACCCCCTCCCCTTGGGGTAAAGGTCCATCCAACACAGATGTAGCCCTGATTAATTGGGCGCAACACAGGGAAGTGGGTCTGGAAACTACCTGGCAATTTCCTCCAGCCTACCCCCCACCCTTACCTTCCTCTCCACCTAACCCCCTCCCCACCCCCCCCTTTCACGCACACACACAGTTGGATCACGTAAGTCAGCAGGTGGGATGCTGGGAGGAGTGTCTGCCGTGTGGCGTTGATATTCTGCCTGCGTCCGGCGTTCTGGGCGCCCTACATTGCAGGCACTCCCTCTGGCAATGCTTGCCTTGGCTCCTGGTTCAGTGTTGGAAAATGCTGAGAGTCTGACAGACTCACCATGGGCGTGTACACAGGTACACACACACACACACACACACACACACACACACACACATAGACACACACATGCAAACATACAGAGAGAGAGAGAGAGAGAGACAGAGATTGGAATCCTCCGTTTAACCCGGCAGAGCACATCACAGAAACATAGAAAGAAAGGGAGTGAAATGGTTAAAAATGGTTGAAACTGCAACGGTGGAGGGTTGAGAAATCGACGTAGAGTGTTTACCTCACACTTTTTTCCGTGAAGCATGTGGATTACTGCGTGGAGCACAGGGAGGGTTTTAATGAAAGCACAGGAAGGGGCAGCAGCTGGTGGCATGTGTTTGAGCCGGGAGGATAAGACCCCTTGCGCTTGGTTCGCCAGCCCCCCCTCCCTCCCTCTCTCGTTTTTCTCATCTCCTAACATCCACCCACCCCCCCCACATCCAACCACCCCCCCCCCCCCTTACCCTCCTCCTCCCCTCCATAGAGAATGAAGTCCTTTGTCCGTTCCACTACTGCCCGTCCTGGACTTGGGCCTGAGCCGCGGGGGCCTTCTGCACAGCCAGCACCAGAACCAGAGCAGAACCAAGTTGAGCCTCACACAGCCTTGGCTGCAGCCTGCCTCCGCAGACGAGTCCCCAATCACCCTGTGCTGGGGAGGGAAGAAGAAAAATGAGCAAAACAGACACAGAGACATGAACAGAATGGTTGGGACAATACCAGTGAGAGAGGTGGACAGAAGGAAAAAACAGAGTCAGCTTGGACCAAACCTTTAAGACTCTCAGCCACTACACGTCTTAGTTTAAGGTGTCCAACTGAAAGACCCCAAACACATATTTCATGACTGAATCAGCAGATTATTCAACAAAGAAACTGCATGTAATAACATTTTACTTGTTGTACTCCCGTCCTAATTAATTAATAATACACACCGATCAAAATTAAAGCAGAAGACAAAGTTTAAGACTTTATAAACGGAATTGACAGAGCGGATGTTGATGTTATTGGGAGCGTCCATATCAGCTCCTTTCCACTAAGGCTTGTGTGTTCTGCTATTTAGAGGACACTTCATTATGGGGACTATTATGGGGTGTCGTATTGGTAATAATCTGATCATTTCTGTTAGTGAGAATGATTTTTTTTTTGTGTGTGTGTGCGTGTGTGTGTGAGAGAGTAATTATGGTTTACGGCACAGTGCGAGAGAATATATTGTAGTAGGAAAGTAGTAAGAAATGTATGCATATGTGTGTGTGTGTGTGTGTGTGTGTGTGTGTGTGTGTGTGTGTGTGTGTGTGTGTAGGCCCATGTGTGAGAGTGTTTGTGTGTGCTCCACTTATCATAAGCATACAAAAGACCATTATCTGTTTTACAGTAATTGGATCTGCATCATCTCTTTGCCTCTCAGACCCTAAACCGCTGCTTCATCTCTGTGTTCAGATAAATAAAAGTGCCGTCGTCCTGTCTCGCCGCTTCACAGCATCAACAATATTTCTGGCTCTTTCTTGATCAGCAGAGTAAAAATTATTAGGAATGTTCAATAAATGTTCTTGTTCTTTGTGAGGACACATTTTTCATGCTTGATTTTTTGCTGAGGATATCTGATTTTTTTTGGTTTTTTATTTTTTATTTTTTCAAACGAGGTGTCTACGAGCGCCGACACTAACTACTGATGTCTTATTGTATTGATTTCAAACAGAATGCTAAACTCACTTCCAGTAACCAGTCCTCATGCAACAGAAAGGTTTATTCCCAGTAAAACACACCTACTTATACCCACCGGCAGCTGCTCAAGACTACTTTGTCTTAAATGTGGAATGTAGAACAGAAATTAACATGAAAAATTTGAGGGTAAACTTCCCTTCGGGGGCCCTGGGATCAGCTGTGGAACAGGTAGGGCAGGTAGGAATCAGGGGAGGGGCTTGGTCCTAGTCTCTCAGGTCTAACTGCTTTACTATAACACACAGACTCACCTCTATTTGTAATGTACAATATAATTAGTTTCCTGTGGGCCTATAGGTGAGTGCAAACATCATTACAGCTAATAATATGCAGTTATCTGGTTTTGTCTCTCGCAGAGACGCTATATGGTGCCTTCACCGCCACATTATGGTGCAGGGACACACCGGTGTACCGCCACATCGTCTCATCCTGTCAAACTAAGATTATCATAATTTACTGTCTCGATATACCGGGAACTGCAGTAATTATGTTGCTCAATATTATCATGAATTCACCCTCTGCTCCACTGCTGTGTCAGTAGGAGATTCCCTGCCTCATAGACGCCCATGGAGTTTCCACGGAAGATAATATTCATGTTATTACTGCGTGAAATGTGTTGTATTCAACTGTGAAAGGAAACTCCTGCGTCACACACAAAAAAAAAACTAATTAATTATATTACTGGGTTTACTTTCCATGACATACAAGAACATACAACATAAATGAATTTAATGCATATAAAACTAATTTAAAAAATGGTATTTTCAGAAATGAGAAAAATATGATTTTGAAGTGGTTCACGTTCACATATCAAGATGTCGCTCACCTGAATGTATTATTTAGTTGAATGAATGCTGCCTTTATCTGTCCCTGTGTGTGTTATCTCCTGTTCTGTGTGGACTCTTGTGTCCAGGTGTGTCTGGGAACATTTTTCTCTAATCATTGCTCACTGATCTCTGAACTCTGTTGATATTCCTGCTTTGTCTCTCTCCGTTGAGTCACTGGAACTATAAGCTTTGTTATTTAACTTGAAATTTTACCAAAATAACTTTGCTGTGGTATGGATATTTCATTCCAGGGTGTAAATTGTCCGAAAAAAAAGTGTATTTTTTTTAGGTTAATGATGAGACGCATGACCATAAATTCTGAACAGTTTAACATTCATATTTAATACTAACTTTAAAAAAAACCTCACACAAACATTTAATTTGCTGTTCCAGCCACGATGTGGAAGATGAAGATGATGAAGATGGTCTAATTAGGCTTCAGGACCGATTTACGCAAACATGGCAAGAGTATTTAGCGTAATGCTAATGGTCTGTAAAACACAACATCAACACCCCACAGATTCAGATTTCATCTTATGTCCAAATGGCTCATCAAATCGTCCTTTCTTCTGTCCTGTTGGGTCTGCAGCGTTTCGTCCTTCTTTTATCCACATCCCTGTGAACTTCCGAGCAGGAAATGAGTCATCATTAGCAACGAAGAGAAGACTGTTTGAGTGTGGACATGTTCATTCTCATCACTCAGGACTTGATTCACTAGAGGTAGCGATGTGAAAACCAGCTGGTGGCGCACCCTGGTTCATTCTAATCCAAACTCTACAGTATTTAAACCAGTTTATGGATAAATCTGATCAACTTTTTTACTGCTGTACCTCAACTAACCACACCATTGTTTTAGCACACAACCAGTTTCCTCACGATTTTGAAAGGCTTGTTTATTTGCACCTCAACAGCTCCTTCTCCAACCAATCATCAAACACACTCAATTCTATGGAGTACATCCTGACCACCTCCAAGGCAGGAGATCATGTGTCTCTGACATCTAGTCATGGCAACCACAGAACTTGGGTTGGTCACAGCTCCATTAGGAAAGCTGGCTCTGCTTTGCCGGGTGACTCAGGTGCTGATGGTGCCCCCTAGAGACACGAGAACTCATTACCGGTCCCTGGTGACGATGATGGATCAGTTTTTTTCCACGGTTCTTAAGGTACTTTCACACCTGCTCCCTGACAGACTATTGAATCCTTGTCTTTCCGCACATCGGAGCACAGCAGACGTCATCCAACGCAGGCAACGCCAGCCCAGCAACCAACCATCTCTCAGCAAAGCACGTCCTCAGCCCCCAGGAGGAATGTGGAGGTCTTTGCAGTAGTCACACCACGCGTTTCCTGGAGGGCAATCAGCTTTTTTTTTTCTTCTTCATGCTCTTCGTAGCTTACTGGCTCCCACCCGGCTTCTCTCTGCTTCCGCGTCCAAATACTTCATTCCAGCTGCTTCGCAGGACAAAAAACAGGACAAAAACAACAACAACACACATTTCTGACGAGTATAACTCAAATAAAATAATCTAAAAACTCAAGACTTTTCTTTTTAATGACATATCAGGTGTTTGTCTTGGTGTTTTGTTGCTCAACTGCAAACTTGGCAAGTAGGAACCATCAGAAGAGTCCCAGAAAAGCATTAAGCTGTTAATAAATAAAAACAATACAAACAATTGGTTTGGTTTAAAAAAAACCCAAAACTTTGCTACAATACTTTATTAGATTGAATTTGTTAGGGGTAGAGCTCTGAAAAAGATGTGTGTTAACGCGTTTTCAAACTCCGCTGAGCCTTCGTGTGACAGAAAGTATAAAAATAAAAAACAGACCCTGCATGCAACTGCTAACATACATTTCCCGTCCGTGCCAGTCCCCTTCCTCCCAGCCCCGTCGCCGCAAACCACCATTCCCACAGTATTCCCATGACTCTCTGCCCCCCCCCCCCCAACCCACCCTCTCTCTCTCTCCTCCCTCCCTCCAAGGGCCCAGACTTCACCAAAAAAGCAGGAGGGCTTCGTTGGCGAGCAAGCGAGTCGCTCTAGCCCACCTTCCTCACATCTGAGAACCTCTGTGAAATCCTAATCCCCAGAGCAGGGTGAAGCGCAGGCCCAGCTTGCCTGACCTCTCTGGTTACCATGGATACAGCGCACTATAAATAAAACAGAGGGGGCTTTTTTTTTTTTTTTTTTTCAAGCAGTTTGGCAGGGCTGTGTGGCCTGCTCGCTGGTAGGGTTTATTTGCTCTCTTGCTCCCTCGCTCTCTCTCCCTCATTCTACTCCCTTTTTCCACTTTTTCTCTCAATCATTGAGGGTTGGTCCTCTTTCTTTGTCTTGAGCTTCCTCTCTCTCTCTCTCTCTCTCTTTCTCTCTCTCTCTCCTTGTGTCTCTTGCTCATTCAGTACTTTCATTCAAACCCTTCAAACACCTGTGTTAGCTCCGTACCTGCATTCAGATTACGTCCAATCTCAACAAACGTGGCGCTTTTAGCCAGACGTTGTTCAAATTGACAAAGTAAACAGATACCAACGCAACTTTTATTTGGCAATTTAGTGAGAAAAAAAAAATCCATCTCAAAGCCCCCCACCCCCAGCTGACAATGAAGACTTACTTTGTGGGAGACAAAGAGGAGGCTGAGTGTGGCTGAGGCTGGATCAACGCCAGGGTTGGAGATTTTTTTTTTTTTTTGTCTGGGAAGGTGAATCTTGGGAGGCTGGAAAATAATTTGGTCATGGGCTGTGGGAGGTTGTTGGGAGTGGGAGGCGTGTGGGTGATGGTGGGGTAGAAGGTTTGAGGGGTGACCGGTTGGTCGGAGGAAGAGGAGGAGGAGGTAGGGGGTCGGGTTTTGAGCGTCTCGCTATGGTGAAAACATGCTTGACACTTCATTCCTTTCTAGTTAATGCGGAGTGGACCGCAGGATGTTAACCCTCTGTCTGCCTTCTTGATGCTCCGTCTCCGCTGTTGCACAACAGACGAACCCTTAACACTTCCTGTTTCGCGTCAGCTTGGAGCTAAAACATTCCAGTACGGTCTAGAGAAGAAACCCCTACCAGTCATGAGAGGGAACACTCGACGTATAAACCAATATCACGTCTACATTAGCTCCGTAATGCTTGTGTGACAATAAATCAAACCTGCTGTGCGGGTTCCTCAGAATCTGTCATGGCGATTTTGAAAATTTGATCATCACACGCCAAATACTCTTTTTTTTTTTAGTCCGGGAGAATCTTGAAAACTAAAGCCACACATTTCCTTGGACCATCTGCCTCGTATGAATTACGCAAAAGAAAAAGACTGGCACGGGCAAACAACCGCAATGTTGCCTGGGAGACAGAGGTCACATGAGAGGATGGATGAGTCACAGGAACCCAGAACTACCTAGAAACCGGCGCTATTGATCGCCCTCACGCTGTGGTGCTCTTTTATAGTTTGGCACCAGGATGTTGCGTCAGAAACCTTATAGGACAGCGAGACCTTTAACGGATCGGATCCGTTTCAGCGACGCGTTCACACGCGCCGCGTGGAAAAACCAGTGTCTGGTGCCGTTGGGTCGGATCCTGTTCTGTTAAGTTTGCTGTGTGTTTTCATTGCAGACCTGGGGAGTAGGGAGTTAATGCAGGCGAGGGCTGTGGCAGTCCTCCTGCCCCTCAGCCAGATTAATCATGCAGGAGAGACACAGCAGGCCCCCGTTCATTCTGCCTGGGGGTGAAGCTGTGCCTGCATGCTCTGTGTATCACATGGCCCCGGCCCCCCCTCTCTCCTCCGCTCTCTCGCCCTTTCTCTCTCTACTGGGGGTGCTGGTGGTGGTGGTGGGGGGGGTGTGTGTATCGGTGGTGTGGTGGAACGAACGTCACAGCATGCAGTATGGCTTTCTTTCTTTCCTTCTCTCTGTTGTTTTTTTCCCTTGCTTCCCCCCCCCCCACACTTCACTTCCCCCTCTGTGGGAGTCAAGCGAGGCAGGAAAAAAAAAAAAAGGAGAAACAGGCGTCCATCTCTCGAGGAAGGAGACAACAACAGCCCCCTTTTTTTTTTTATCTCCCCCATTGGAGGGCCCTGACGACAGCAGTGTCCAGGCTCTGTGGATGAAGAGGAGAAGTGTGTGTGTGTGTGTGTGTGTGTGTGTGGGGTGGGGTGGGGGGAGCGGGGGGCATACCAAGGGAGTCGCCACAGATATCTCCTGGAAACTGCTCGACGATGTCTCTGCGCATCACAGAACAGCCACAGCCATTGTTGGCTGGTTGGGGAAGCAGAGGCGCCATCGCGCAGTGAGCGTGTTTCAGCGTTCTGCAGCGTGTTGCACAAGCACCTCCAGCGTGTGTACGGCAGAGACATCAATGTTTCATGATGTGTTTTGTTGTTAAGTCTTTTCGAGATGAAGCAGAGAATTGTAAATTCAAAGTGTAAACAGAACATTTGTATATGAGAAGGCTTCACGTCCCTGCAGACAGTTTGTCTCAGCGTGATGCACTGGTTTGAAAGTGATCTTTATCATGACGCTGGTTCCTGTCTCCATGCACGCCTTCACAGGTTCGAGATGCTTTGGTTCTAGATGCACTCTGGACAAGAAATGACACAGAGACTAGCATCATGCTGTTTATCAAGTAAAGCTTGAACACTATTTTGCAGTCCTAAGAGATGGATTGAGATGAAAATGGAAGGAGAACAGATAGCCTTAACTGTAAGGAAGTTTAGCTGAACTCTGCTGGGACACTACATACAGTGGCTATGGTGTAGTTTATATATAATGATGCTAACATGACATTCTAATTGTTTCTGCGGTCTTCACAAAAAAGAATCTCCCTCCGGTTGTGATTTGAGGGTCGAGTGGTCTGAGCATTGGGTGATCTGAGCATTGGGTGATCTGAGCATTGGGTGCTCTGAGCGTTGGGTGCTCTGAGCGTTGGGTGATCTGAGCGTTGGGTGATCTGAGCGTTGGGTGATCTGAGCGTTGGGTGAGGGTTCATCTGGTTCCAGACACTGAAAACACAACAAAATCTGTTGATCTAAATTTTGCCCAAATGTAAAATACTAATGATGTTTGTGAATCCAGTTTGTTGAGCCTTGATGAATCACTGAAAATCTATGACTCAGCTGCCCAACATACCCAACACATACATAGTGTGTTGCTCTAACCTATTCAGCTCCGTCAGTATTGACTACTCCCAAAGTTGTTCAGTTTTTGCATATAGATAACACTTTTTGTCTCATTGCATTTAAAAAGTGCAGTCTATTTTGTATATATAATAATAATAATAATAATAATAATAATAATAATAATAATAATAATAATAATAATAATGATATATCTATATAATCTATTATATATAATAAATAATTATAATATATTTATTATTATTATTATTATTATTATTATTATTATTATTATTATTATTATACATATAATATATAATAATAATATATCTATACGGTATATTTTACTATGACAAATGCTCATCAGCGGGATATCTAATGGAACTTAATCCTGTATGTCAGATTGGTGCGACAGATTTCATTCTGTCAGATAAATGCTCAACTTATTTCACATTGGAGTGAATTCTTTTACTCACCCCGCTGAGCCAGGATGGAACCTGCAAAGTACAAATATCTGCTTTAGTCTGATGGATCTAATTGTGAAGATCTCTTTTTCCAACCTGTGTCTTTGTGAGATGCAGAAAAAGGAGAACTGATGGTATCTTCTGCACATGTGGTTCCAACCATGGACTGTGGAGGAGGAGACGTGATGCTGAGGGGGGAAGCTTTACCAGGTATACTGTTGGTGATTTGTTGAAAATTGAAGGCACATTTTCCCAGCATCAGTGCCACAGCATTTTGCAGCGACACACCATCCCATCCGGTTTGAGCTTAGTGGGCCCTGATTTATTCTTCAACTGGGTAATGACCTAAAACCCACCTCCAGGCAATGTGAGGGAAGTTTAACCAAGAAGGAGAGGGAAGGAGCGCTGCCTCAGATGACCTCCACAGTCACCTCACCTACAACTAGTTTAGATTATTTCATTTTTGCCATCATTTAACATCATTTCTCACAGATTACTTCATAGGATTTAATCTAATATTGTTCTCTAATAACTAGCGTAAACCCGTGGAAATTCCACGATAAAACAATAATATCAGACTTCATACCAAACATATGAAAATAATAAATAACTACCTGGTTCTATGGACTAACGCCAACTGATGCTAGCCGAGCTTTTTTCTCCAACACAACGTGTTTATGTCATGTATGCATATTCATTCCATCTAGATTACTTTACTACTCGAACACTGATTTATAAACTTTATTAGAACAATAAAAGTTGAAGTTTTTGATGATGTAACTTTCCACAGTTGGAAACATGCTGTTGCGAGCGTTGGACACCCGGAACAAGCAGGACGTCTATTACGGTGCCGACGCCATCCTGACCTCCGTTGAGTCAGTAATCTGGTGGAGAGACTTTTTAAAAATCATCTGTACAGAATGAGATCACAGTAGGGATTCAGCTCGTCTTTATCGGAGGAGCGTTAATAAACTCAACAGAGTCTGCAGCAGAAACACAGCTGGACGGTCTGATGATGTTCCTATTGGTTGTTGCATACATGAGCAATGCTAGAAGAAAACTTAATAAACATGCAAAGCGAAGCTTTGATTTCATTCTTTTCAGTTGAGTTTTGCCCATTTTTTTTTTTGGATGACATTACAACAGCATTTATAAAGGTTTTCACCCCCTGCTATTTGCAAACGGATAGATGTCGCAAATATAAGTGTTTCCTTTTTGGCTGAAGCAGTCATTGTGTAAACGCACATATTTTCTGTCTTGTTCCTGCTGTTTGGACTCTCTGCTCAAAAAAATTGTTGGAACAGTAATGAAACTCTAAAATTATGTTAACTGGGAAGTCCATGTACAGTTATTTCTTCTCCTAACGTAGTAGATGCCTTACACCATACTGTTCACCTGATTCCTTCTGGCAGATGCGTCGTGATTGGTTCAGGGGGTCGTCACAGCCAATCAATTGTCTCCATCTAACCCTGTCTTCTGCATCCTCTTCTCTCACACCAACTACCTTCATGTCCTCTTTCATTACATCCATAAACCTCCTCTTTGGTCTTCCTCTAGACCTCCTGCCTGGCAATTCAAAACTCAGCATCCTCCTACCAATATATTCACTATCTCTCCTCTGGACATGTCCAAACCATCTCAGTCTGGCCTCTCTGACTTTATCTCCAAAACCTCTAACATGTGCTGTCCCTCTGATGTACTCATTCCTGATCCTATCCATCCTGGTCACTCCCAGAGAGAACCTCGGCATCTTCACCACAGTTTTGTACACCTTTCCTTTCATTTTTAGCTGAAACTCTTCTATCACACGAATTTAAAAGAATTATAATGGCGTTATGTTATATTTCAGTCTGACATTTACCTTTTGTAGGATATAAAATAAGAAATATGTAATTTTGTATTTCAATCTGGAATTACAACATTGGCGGACGCTCGGAGACAGTGAGGACAGAAATTCAAAACAAGAACAAAAGGAAACCTTCAAATTGCAAGTTACACACAATTTTATTGTTTCTTTGATTGCACCATACAAGCTTGACATTAAATATAAAAATGTCTCTCATTTT